>NC_045806.1:98153193-98453193 GCF_009873245.2 Balaenoptera musculus
GGGCATAGGGTTCTTCCTCCTCATTCCCCACTTAAGACTCTGGAAAGTAATACCCTCTCAGGCTGTCCCTACGTTAACCTGGGGTACCTCTGTATTAGTTTAGCTGTGCAAACAGAACTCCTAGGGTTTGGCTTTACTGAGTTACCTTATTCTTGACTGGATTAGATGTTAGATTAAGAGTCAGTGGCAGTGCCTATGGACGCTCCAAGGCAGCAAAAGGTGATCCAGAAGCCCAGGCTAGGCCTGGACAGTTGGGTGAGTTGGCTCAATGGAGGATGTGGAGAGAATGAGGAATAAACAACTAGTGGGAATTGAAGTGACTTTGACTTAGTCAAGAATGGCACTAGCTCTGAAAAAGCCAAGAGAGAGATGGGGATCGTGAGTTACACTAGCCACATCTTTGGCTCTACATAACAGCACAGCAACGTGCAACCATGTGGGCAAAGGATATTACCGCAGAGACCAGAGGAGGTCAGGGACCTAACATGCAAGGGTCCCTGCATTCCCTCTGCCATGAGGTCACCGAAGCCATATCCCTCTCCCCCGTACAACTACGCTTCGACCTAGGAGAGAAGTAAGGAGGAGGGGGAAGCTGTCTTAGAGACTAAGCTATTTTGCCAAGAGAAACTGAACACTCCCTAAAGAGACTGTTTAATTTATTAGATCAGACTAAGATTTAAACTGGATTGGACATTAAATTAATTTTTACCCTCACCAAACAGAGAGTGGGAAACTCAATAGGAAGCCTAAATTAGTTGTAGACAAAATAAATAAATTACATTTTCTCTGTACAATGAAGTTTTAGTGTGAAGTAAAATTTTTAATATTGCTTTTGAAACCTGAAAAGGATGGAAACCCTAGACGTAAACCATGCCTCTTAGTGATTTTCAGATGGTTATTTTTGCTTTTAAGCAGAAGGAAACTGCTGAACAAGGGGAAAATGATAGGGGATTTCAATTCCAGTTACAATGACCCCTGATTCCTGTATAAATCTGAGTGAATCACTAATTCTTAGCAAATGGTGTAGAGAATACACAATTTAACAAAAATTTCCAGAGATGCATTGGGACCCAGCTTCTTATACAATCTTCTCTTCCTATTTGGAGTGATAATAAAGGGAAGGAAACACAAATCAGACCAATGATATGGCACATCAACATCATTACATATGGAGTAAAAGAAAGAAGCAGTCAAAGAAATATTTTGATTATAAAAAAGAGTACAGCTTGGGTGCAAACATATTAACACTGAGATGGAAGTTTTAGTAATAAATTGCATGAAGGTTACAAATCATTTTATTTACTTAATGCAGAATGTTTCAAGAAATAATCTTAAGAATATAATGTATGGGGCTTCCCTGGTGGTGCAGTGGTTGAGAATCTGCCTGCTAATGCAGGGGACACGGGTTCGAGCCCTGGTCTGGGAAGATCCCACATGCCGCAGAGCGGCTAGGCCCGTGAGCCACAATTACTGAGCCTGCACGTCTGGAGCCTGTGCTCCGTAGCGGGAGAGGCCACGAAAGTGAGAGGCCCGCGCACCGCGATGAAGAGTGGCCCCCGCTTGCCACAACTGGAGAAAGCCCTCGCACAGAAACGAAGACCCAACACAGCCATAAATAAAATAAATAAATAAATAAATTAATTAATTAAAAAAAAAAGAATATAATGTAGATTAAAAAGTTAAAAAAACCCTGATTTGCAAAAATGTTACTGTTATTAGTAATCTACTTGTACTTTACAGTTTACAATGCTCTTTCACATTCATTTAGAAGTCATGCAATTGATTAAAATATAAAAATAAATAAAAATTATTAACTAAAACATTTCAAGTGAATTTATTGTAAAATATATTGAAAACATAGATCCAATATTTAAATATGCTACATAAATCATTATATTTCTAGACTTAATTGATTTAAGTGAAATTATGAATTATTTACTTCTATATACAATATTATCTTTTAAATATATTGGTTCTTCTTTGAAAAATGAGGCTCAGAGATATTTTTCTCACACGTTAATCTCATTTTATTTATAACAAAAACTAAATATGTTGTATTCTCTGTAAGTTAATTTGAGCTTTTGGGTCTTTGACACGTACAGGTATATAACCTTGAGCAAGGCAGTTCCTAAAGCAAGGATAAGTTTACTCATTGCAAATTGAGAAGATTGGATTAGATGCTAAGACTGTTTCCAACTCTGACATACAATATTCTATGAAATATTTACGTTGTGTTTGTACCACAAGTAATCCAGAACTTTTCATCACCTGACCATACTCTTCCTCCTTTATCAGTTATCACTATCTGAGGGACCTTATCTGCATGCTCAGTGAGTATACTTTCAACCAAATGGAAAATAAAGTGACAAAGGCTGGAAATACTCTTTGGATTCTAATTCTTCGCTTTTCATCCATGTCCTAAGCATGATTTCATCCAAGAGTCACTGAACACCAAAGACCATTTACCTTTCAAACAGAAACCAAAATGACTACACTGTAGAAATTGCAGAGAACATGATTAGGGCAGCAGATTCAGGATGGAGTGCCTGGTGTGCTAGTTCTGGTTTTCCGCTAGATCATTGAGAGAAATGGGGTGCTTCACCCATACTCTGGTTCCTCCATTTGTTTAATAAAATCTCTGGACCTGCACCTTCAGATGGCTCGTCTGTGCCCATTCCTGTGTCAGCTTTTTCTTTTTTCTTGTGATTTCATGCCTTCTTGCATTCTTCTGAGTCTTTCTTTTCAGGGCTGAACAGAGACTCACCACCTCCTTTAGGAAACGTTTCCTGTTCAAGCATCCTACCCGCAATCTTTGCCTTTCTGTTCTCTGGGATCTCAGGTCAGCCTCATTGCTGCCTCCTGCTATGTTGCTGATGGGACATGGTCATGGAGATTGTGGCCTACAATGAGGGGATGAGAAGTGGCAGGGTGGAGGGGAGGAGACAAGGAGAGACTTGAGAATGATGGCAAGTTGTGGGAGATGGTACTAATGGGAGTGAACTGGTGCATGAGAATGGCGCGGAGGCAGCACAGAGCTGCAAAAGGTGGCAATGACCTCTCCCAAAGTACACGATTAAACCAAAAGGAGAAACCAAAGCCAAGGCAGAGAAATGTATGTCCCGTCTCTGGCTGTTGGCATCCTAAGGCGTTGCGGTATATGAAGAATAGGAGTCATGGGAGTGAGTTCTCTCTCCACCATTTGTCACTTCTGTAATTTGGACAGATAACTTCATCTTTCTGAATCTCCCTTCCTTGTCTGTAAAAGAGGACAATAACGCCTGTCCTAATTCCCTTATAAGCTGCCAAGCGGTATCTAAATGCTCCTTACTATGACAAATGATCAGTGTGGCCAGGAGAAAACCATGCTGGCTTTCCACTGGGGAAAGAAATCCATCTCTGTGCCAGGAGAAATTCTTCGTCCCCTTTCCTCACCTCCCCAAGTCACCCCAACTCCCCTGACACTCTCCCTGGTAAGTGTTGGAAGCAAACCCTGTGAAAATGCAGCCAAAGGAATAAAAAGGAGTAGAAATGGCTCCTAAGCAACAGACTGGTTGCTCTCTTCTGAAGTGTGATAAACAGAAACAGTAGAATTATCTGGCCACCTCAGATGTCACAACCTCATTAAAGATAGGACCACAGTGGTCAACAGGAGCTACTAGAATGACATTCTGTGAAATACAGTGGGTGGGGGTAAAGAAAAGTTAAAGCTTCTTTTTTTTTTTTAGATCAAATGATTAAATTTTATTGAAAACCATTAAAGAACACCTAAATCAATGCATCTAGGTATTTTATATGTGGATTAGAAGATTTATGATTACAAAGATACCACTCCCTCAAAAATGGATCTACAAATTAGTGATTATTCTAATTTTTCAACAAATCACTTTTGGGGGAGGAATTTTAAAAGCTGGTTGTATAATTAATGTGAGAAACCAACTCTTCTAAAGGAGTCTGAGTGTTTAACAAGAAGCAAAGCAAGTAGAGTCCTTGTCTTATCAGATATCAATTATTATTATTACACTGTATTAACTTAGTATTGTATTGATGCAAGAATTGACTAAAGGAACAGAAAAGTCTGGAAGCAAGCCCACAGATATACAAAAAACATAATTTGTAACTAATCTAACATCGTATGTGATGGATTCAATGATGTACTGTTATAATATAGTAGTATTTAGATTTAATATTAACAAATATAGGATAGGAGTAAAAGAGCTTTTCCTCTGTTTTTCCATCAAGATCAATATTTATGGGAAGCTACATAAAACTGGGCCTGAACTAAACACAAATGATGAATTATGGGAAAAATTAGACTAAGAAAAGTTAAAGCTTCCTTTTTTTTTTCTTTTTTAAAAATATTTATTTATTTTTGGCTGTGTTGGGTCTTCGTTTCTGTGCGAGAGCTTTCTCTAGTTGCGGCGAGCGGGGGCCACTCTTCATCGCGGTGCGCAGGCCTCTCACTATCGCGGCCTCTCTTGTTGCAGAGCACAGGCTCCAGACGCGCAGGCTCAGTAGTTGTGGCTCATGGGCCCAGTTGTTCCGCGGCATGTGGGATCTTCCCAGACCAGGGCTCGAACCCGTGTCCCCTGCACCGGCAGGCAGATTCTCAACCACTGCGCCACCAGGGAAGCCCCCAAAGCTTCTTGATTAGATTGCTAAACCTGCGAAGGCATGTTCTTCCTTGAGTCACAGCTGCTGCTGTTACTCACAACAAGAATGATATTTATCATTTTTTGAGTGCTTACTGTATCAGGAATTGTACATGCATTATGGTATTCAATTCTCAGAACTTCAATAAATAGACGCTAATATTATCTTTCTTTTACACATGAGGAGAGTGATCATAAATACGTAATATTTTTGAGGATGTAAAATTAAACATTGGAAGGGCGTGGGTATACACCCAGATATGTGTGACTCCAAAGCCTGACCTCTTTATTACTGAACTAACAGACTTATGAGGAAAATTTGTTAAGGAACCTTTAGACTTTGGGGAATTTATAGTGAGCCATGTTTGTACCTCTGAAAGTACAGCATTTGATTTTAAAACTAAGCAGATTTTACAAAAGTTATTTAATATCATAAGAAACCAGTGCTAATCTAAGACAACTGTATTCTTTATGGAACTTTCCATCTTTTTGAACTTGAGAAATTAAGTAGTTATCAACTTTAATCTAAAATGGCTGTAAGTAAATACTCTGACAGAGGGTATAAAAATATCAGTGGCTGAATAAAACTATTATTACTGATAAAAAATTTAATAGAATTTTTTATTGGGGAAAAGCTGAGTAATATATTCAGGTTTGATTTTTTTTAATGTACAATAGTAGAAGTTAAAAGTGAAAAAGAATTTTTGGTTTTGCATTTAAAAATTACACATTGTTTTAGGTTGAGAGGGATGATAAAGACCACCTGGTCCAAAGCACAAATTTACAGATTAGGAAATACATCACCCAGAGGTTACATGGCTTGCCCAAGGTCACACAGTGTCAGAGCCAGGACTAAAATCTTGGTCCCTGATTCCTTGGCTATTCCTCCTTAAAGTCTATATTCCATACCAAATGTTTATTGTAAGAAACTTTGGAAGCCTAACAATTAGATGCTTTTAAAAATCACTTGTGTATTAGGTCTGAAGGCCAATAATTTTAACTCATTGGTTTTAAAATAGAAATATTTAAAGTAGCTTGACATAATAAGGAAAAGCTATTGAATTTATCCCACATATTTAACTGGAAAGCCAGTGCATTTTTAAAGGAAAAATATAATTCTGGAAAACCTCTCTTTAGCCTCTCATCCACTCAAAGGTGAGTCAAAATTTGATACACTGATTAAGAAGCACATTTCTACCCCAATACTTGAGGCTGAAGAAATAGAGACTAGCTTTAGATAAACAAGCAATTGATGAAGCTAAATAAAACCATAAGTTCTTTTTTTCCCCAACTTTATTGAGCTATAAGTGACATAGGACATTGTGTAAGTTTAAGGTGTACGATGTGGTGATTTGACATACGTACACGTTTTGAAATGATTACCACAATAACGTTAGTTAACACATCTATCATAGCACATGGTTACTTTGTGTGTGTGTGTGTATGTGTGTGGTAAGAACTTTCAAGACCTACTCTCTTAGTAACTTTCAAGTATACAATACAGTATTGTCAATTATAGTCACATGTTGTACAATAGATCACCAGACTTACTCATCTTATAACTGAAAGTTTGTATACTTTGACCAACTTCTCCCTGTTTCTCCCACCCCTCAGCCCCTGGACACCACTCTTCTACTTTCTGTTTCTATGAGTTTGGTTTTTTAGATTCTACATATAAGTGAGATCATGCAGTATTTGTCTTTCTCTCTCTGATTTATTTTACTTAGCATAAGGTTCATCCATGTTATCACAAATGGCAGGATGTCCTTTCTTGCAGCTGGATAATATGCCATTGTACATATATATATATATATATATATATATATCACATCTTCTTTATCCATTCATCCACTGACAGACACTTAGGATGTTTCCATATCTTGGCTATTGTGTATAATGCTGCAATGTACATGAAAGGGCGGTATCTCTTGAAGATCCTGATTTCATTTCCTTCGGATATATACTCAGAAGTGGGGTGCTGAATCATATAGTAGTTCTATTTTTAATTTTTTGAGGAAATTCCAAACTGCTTTCCATAGTGGCTGAACCAATTAATATTCCCACCAACAGCATACAAGTGTTCCCTTTTCTCCACATCCTCACCAATACTTGTCGTCTTTTGTCTTTTTGATATTAGCTATCCGAACAGGTGTGAGGTGATATCTCGTTGCGGTTTTGATTTGCATTTCCCTGATAATTCATGATGTTGAACACCTTTTCATGTACCAGTAGGCCATTTGTATATCTTCTTTGTAAAAATATCCATTTGAATCCTTGTGCCCATTTTTTAATCAAATTGCTTTTTGCTATTGAGTTGTATGAATTCTTTATATATTTTGGATATTAACGCCTTATCAGATAGTGGTTTGCAAATACTTTTTGCCATTTTGCAGGTTGCCTTTTCATTTTGTTGATCATTTCTTTTGCTGTGCAGAAGCTTTTTAGTTGACATAGTCCCATATGTTTATTTTTGCTTTTGTTGCTTGTGCTTTTGATGTCATAGCCAAAAATCATTGACTAATTTCTCTTCCTATGTTTTCTTCCTGGAGCTTTATGGTTAGAGTTCTTACATTTAAGTCTTTAATCCATTTTGAGTTAATTTTAGTGAGTGGTATAAGACCAGGGTTCAATTTCATTCATTTACATGTGAATATCCAGTTTTCCCAGCACTATTTTTTTTTTTTTTAATCTTTTTTGGCTGCATTGGGTCTTCGTTGCTGCGCACGGACTTCCTCTAGTTGCAGTGAGCAGGGGCTACTCTTCGTTGCTGTGCACAGGCTTCTCATTGCAATGGCTTCTCATGTTGCAGAGCACGGGCTCTAGGCACGTGAGCTTCAGTAGTTGTGGCATGTGGGCTCGGTAGTTGTGACTCATGGGCTCCAGAGCGCAGACTCAGTAGTTGTGGCACACAGGCTTAGTTGCTCCACAGCATGTGGGATCTTCCCAGACCAGGGATCAAACCTTTCTCCCCTGCATTGGCAGGTGGACTCCTAATCACTGCACCACCAGGGAAGTCCCCCAACATTATTTATTGAAGAGACTCTCCTTTCTCCATTGAGTATTCTTGGCTCCCTTGTTAAATATTAGTTGACTGTACATGCATGGGTTTATTTCTGTACTGTCAATTCTGTTCCATTTGTCTGTGTGTCTGTCTTTATGCCAGTACCATACTGTTTTTGATTATTGTAGTTTTGTAATATAGCTTGAGATCAGAAGTGTGATACCTCTAGTTTTGTTCTTCTTTCTCAAGACCTGCCTTGGCTATTTGGGGTCTTTTGTGATTCCATACGAATTTTAGGATTTTTTTTTCTATTACTACAAAAAGTGCCATTTAATCTATACATGGCTTTGAGTAGTATGGACATTTTAACAATTTTAATTCTTCCAACCCATGAACACAAGATATCTTTCCAAACCATGGGTTCTGACTGCTCATGTTCAAGTCTTTATATGCCAGTCATAGGCTGTTATGATAGGGGGAATGAGAAGAAGGTCAAGACTCTCCAAATTATGGTTAAAATAAAATATCAGCCAACTTTAAATTATTTGGGATTATTTGTTGAGTCAGACTAGAGAAGAGACCTAGGCAATGTTCACCATGCAGGAGTGGTAACTTATTAGGCAATGGCTGATCATCAGCCCACCTTTCCTATCTTCCTCCCTCAGGCAGAGAAAGTTGGCAAATGAAACTGGAAACTGGGGGGATGAGAAAGAGAAAAAACTGCTTTAAAAGCCCAGGAAATGATAACGAAACAACATTATATTTAATAAACACTAATACAGAGTAGGAAGTAAAGTGCTGTGAAAAAAGAATAAAAAACAAACTGTGAGGAAATTTTAAAGTAATTAGTTCCTTCCAACTAGGAGAGTCAAAGAAAATGTGTAGAATAAATGGCATATAAAGTAGACTCAGGAAGATGGGTGGGAGTAAGTATTTGGAGATTGGAGAGGGAATGGAAGGCATGTGAAGTGGGAGTAATGTGGTATGTAAAGACATGGGAAAGCGCAGGGCGTATTTCAAGTGATCTGTCCATTCTGTCTAGAGTTTGAGGTGATGAATGAATGAGAGAGAGAGGTAGGTGATAAAGACTATAGTGATAGTTTAAGGCTAGATTGTAGTGAGTTTTGGAGGTAAGACAAGGATTGAAGTTGGTCCTGAAGGCAGTGGAGAGCTAGTAAGAGTATTTGAGCAGGAAAACAACATGACTTCACCAGCAGTAGCCTATAGAATAAAAATAGATTAGAGGGGCTTCCCTGGTGGTGCAGTGGTTGAAAATCTGCCTGCCAATGCAGGGGACACGGGTTCGAGCCCTGGTCTGGGAAGATCCCACATGCCACGGAGCAACTAGGCCCATGAGCCACAACTACTGAGCCTGCGCGTCTGGAGCCTGTGCTCCGCAACAAGAGAGGCTGCGATAGTGAGAGGCCTGCGCACCGCGATGAAGAGTGGCCCCCGCTCGCCGCAACTAGAGAAAGCCCTCGCACAGAAACGAAGACCCAACACAGCCAAAAGTAAAAATAAATAAATTAATTAAAAGTAACATTTAAAAAAAAATAGATTAGAGGGAGAGATCATAGAAATAGAACAACTAGGAGTATGAAGTCACAGTTGCCTGGTGGAGGTGGAGAAGGGAACATGAAATATGCCATTCTGTCCTGAACGGAAGTCTTTCACCCAGCCTACCAACTATTCTCTTCTTAGGTGATTTTCCTTTTTTTTTTACTTGATGGTAATTTCCCTGATGGTACTCTCATGCTGGTACATTCAGTAAGGAGATGGGACCAATGCCTTATCCCTGCAAAATATTCTGTCTCATATCTAGAGGATTTCACAGACCTCTTCTTCTTTCACATTCTCCACACTTATGCTTTTCTGAGATTCACAACTACTGCAGCAGTTCAATGTGTGACAAGGAGCTAAAGGTTAGAAGGTAAAAGGATACTGAGAAGTGGCTTGGTAAATCTTTGTACGCTAAGATGAGTTGATGCAGTGAAATTGATTAATCTCAAGTAAAAAGAAAATTTATATCCAACTTTCCAGCCTGCACCTATCATGTGGTAGTAGAATAGGATTTTTACAGAGGATTATTACAGAATATCAAAGGGCCCTTCACTCCCCTAAACCACCTATGTGCCTCTGAAGGAAACTTAAAGGAGAAAGGAGCTGCTCTGAAAACACTTGCACAAAGCCCATTACTGTGTAGGAAATCATTACTATTGTGTTGTTTGTAGGAAAATTGCCAAGTAATTTTTGAGTAAATTCTTTCTCTCCTCCTTTCATGCATACGTCCAGATCAGCAATATAGTTTGATTTCCTGCAAGGAAGGGATAGAAAACCATTTGCTCAGTGAGATAAGTTCAAAGAAAACATTGCACACATGTATTAGAATGGCAAAAAGGAACAAACAAACAAACAAACAAATACCCTGACAATACCAACTCCTGGCAAGGATGCAAAGCAACAAGAACTCTCATTTGCTTATTGGTAATGGGAATGCAAAATGGTACAGCCACTTTGGAAGATAGTTTGGCAGTTTCTTACAAAGCTGAACATAGTTTTACCATACAATCCAGGAATCATGCTCCCAGATATTCACTCAATTGATTTGAAAACTTATGCCCACACAAAATCTGTGCACAAATGTTTATAGCAGCTTTATTAATAATCCCCAAAAACTAGATGCCACCAAGATGTTGTTCAATAGGTGAATGTATAAACAAATTGGGGTATATCCATCCAATGGAATACATTCAGGGAAAAAAAAGAAGAATGAGATCTCAAGCCATACAAAGACATAGATGAATCTTACGTACATATTCTTAAGTGATAGAAGGCAGTCTAAAAAGGGTTTATACTATATAATTCCATTTATATGACATTTTGGAAAAGACAAAACTATAGAGACAGCAAACATATCAGTGATTGCCAATGGGGGAAGGTGTTACACAGGTGAAACGGGATTTTTTAGGGCACTGAAATTATTCCATATGATACCATAATAGTGGATACATGACATTATGTATCTGTCAAAACCCATAAAACTTGACAGTACAAAGAGTGAACCTTAACATATGCAAACATTTTAAAGTTTATTAGGAAGTTAGGGGATCCCAGGATGAAATACAAAATGTAACACAAAAATCCAACTAAATTAAAAATGCATTAAATAACCTCACTGAAGGGTTGGGGGAAGAAGATGCTGACCTAAATAACTTTGGAAATGAGTGGACTCTTTAAAGTTAAAAGGAACTGTACATAAGCACTGTACTCTACTTGATAAAAGCATTTCTCATAGGGGTGTGGGTTAACAGTTTGGAAACCAATATACCTGTATATTGGGAATGAACAATTAAGTAAATGAATGGCAGATGGTTTCTTGTTGAAGCGTGAGGTTACAGATAAACAAGGGCAGGGGGCTAGAATGATTCCATTGGATTATAAGAGTTGGTGATATTAGTATGACCTTGTATTTGCCTTAATATGGGTAAAGATAGGTACATAGAAATATTTATAGATATGTGTATTTACATGGGTTAGTATATGCACATAACTTTTCTTGCTCTGTCAGCTGAGAGGGCCTAAAATAAATGATACCACAGTAACAATGTGGATGCCTAGCACCCAGATCTTTGTTTCTAATACCATTCCCCAATAAAAGGCACGGAGCATTCCTGGAGAAATGACTGATTCTAGGACAAGTGCAGGAGATATACATCTTTTAGTGCCAGAGCATCTTCTAGTGTCAGAAAATAAAGCAGATTTCAAACAAAACAAAAACACAATAATGGAGCTATGTCAAAGTGGCAGAGAAGCCAACTGAAAGAGCTCCCAATAGCCAAAGCTGAAAAAATTTGTGCAACAATATAAAGTAGTATTGGATTACAACACTAATTATAAAAATAAATATCTGAATTTATACTAATATAAATAAATGATTGAATAGAGAAATAAATGGGGGAGAATAGACAAATCTCCCTCTGGAAGATTTATCTAGATATTCTGCTCTCAAGGAGTGGAGTACAGTGGAGGCTGTGTGTGCATAGTGATTTCCTTCCAAACTGTAGAGTATTGAAAGGGGGTGAAACAGTAACTTTACAATGAAGAAGCCTGACAAACACTACCTCAGGCAGGTGATCAAGGTTAACATCATCAGTGATAAGACATGTGAAGAGCATGGACCCTTGATGTGATGTGATGAAAATGGTTTACCTCTATGATCTTCCTCCTTAAAATCCATTACCTCAGTCTAAAAAGGAGAAAAACATCAGAAAAACACCAGCTAAGGGACATTCTATGAAACACCTGATTGGTACTTTTTTTTAAAACATCTTTATTGGAGTATAATTGCTTTACAATGGTGTGTTAGTTTCTGCTTTATAACAAAGTGAATCAGCTATACATATACGTATGTCCCCATATCTCTTCCCTCTGGCGTCTCCCTCCCTCCCACCCTCCCTATCCCACCCCTCTAGGTGGTCACAAAGCACCAAGCTGATCTCCTTGTGCTATGCGGCTGCTTCCCACTAGCTATCTATTTTACATTTGGTAGTGTATATATGTCCATGCCACTCTCTCACTTTGTCCCAGCTTTTCAAAAGTGTCACGGTGTAACCGAGCAGGACCCTATGGGGCCTTCCCGGGACAGACCTCTCCCCCATATCCTGTGCTGTAGCTCCCCTCTGAAGTACTTAAATAACAGTATCTCATGCATATTTCCTGAGTTTTTCAGATGCTAGAAACCACCACCAAATGGAAGAAATTAACTACATGATGATCATGGGCACGTGACCCCCAGACCTGCTGGTGCCTAAGGATTGATAATGTTAACGCCTGTGACACCGCCCTGTTACCTCACCATCAACCAGTCAGAATTGTGCACAAGCTGATCACTTGACCTGCAATGCCCCGCCCTTACCTGGCCCTTAAAAACGCTTTGCTGAAACCCTTCGGGGAGCTTGGAGTTTTTTGGGGGTGTGAGCCACCGACTCTCCTTGCATGGCCCTGTAATAAGCCTTTCTCTGCTGCAAACTCCGATGTTTTGGTTTGTTTGGCCTCACTGTGCATTGGGCACACGAATTCGCGTTTGGGAACAAAGGTCTTCAAAAACAAAGACGCTTTGAGAAACTGTCACAGCCAAGAGAACTAAGGAGGCATGTCAACTAAATGCAACATGGTATCCTGACGGAATCTGGAACAGAAAAAGAACAGTAGGTAAAAACTAAGGAAATCTCTCTAAAGTATGAACTTTAGTTAATAATAATGTATCAGTATTGGTTCGTTAATTGTGGCATTGTATACCCTATTAATGTAAGATGTTAAAATAGGTGAAACTGTGTGGGAGGTACTCAAGAACTTTGTACTAGCTCTAATCTGCAAATCTAGAACTATTCTAATATAAGTAGTTTAAATAAAAAGAGACATTGCCACAGTTGGAGGTTATTAAGATCAATCTAAATCATTAATAAGGTGTTCAACTAAGGCTCAGAATTTGTTGACTTTCCCCTTCTTTCTAGATACCCTTCATCTAAGTTATTTTCTTAGTCCCTAAGGCTACTTAGGGATGGTGTGCTCGAACTAGGAATAAAAAATGCTCAGTTGCCTTTTGCTGCAAGAAACTACCCTCAAGGGCTGATTGTAACTTCTATATGGTGCTGGCATTTAGCCTGATCTGGGAAATCACGGCAAACTCCAGATGGAGAAGGAGGGAGGCAAAGGAGCCTGATGTTTTGGTTTTCTCTGAGCATTAGTCATTCTGAAGCCAATGTCAAACCTTAGCTAGTTGATGAGCATTGTACTCTGTCATTTCAGCATGTTCGCTAGTGACAGCATGGTAAACTTGGATGAATTCTCAAACCTTGGGAAAATGCTTTCTGGCTCATTTTAAAGGATGATGTGAAAGCTTTCGGTGCATATTGGGTTCACCTGCTCTCTGAAGTGTCAGCTAAAAAGGAACACCCAAAAGTCCCAGCTTTTGTAAGGACATTAATTTCACTCCTCAACAGGTGCCAGAGAGCACAGAATGGCTCTCACCTTGTCAGAGAAGTTTATGCCTCGGGTAAAGAATAGGTTGAACACCTTTAAAGAAAAGTTCACTAATTCTATGTATTGATTAAATCAACAGAAGGAGCAACATTACAGGACTATTTGAACCAATATCAAAGTCAGTGGCAGGGAGAGATGCAGTGTTGGGAGAAGCAGCAATCAGTAAAGAATATTTAGGCATCTCCCTCCCATGATTCATGAAACAAGTCTCTGCGCAGAAGAAGTCTAAAGAACTATATAGCATTTAGCAAATGAGAACACTAGACTTTTATTTATTTATTTTTAGAAGCAAAGGTCATGTGAGGACCTCAATTTTTTTTTTTTTTTTGGCTGCATTGGGTCTTTGTTGCTGTGTGCAGGCTTTTTCTAGTTGAGGCGAGCGGGGGCTACTCTTCGTTGTGCTGCGCGGGCTTCTCATTGCGATGGCTGCTCTTGTTGCAGAGCACGGGCTCTAGGCACGCGGGCTTCAGTAGATGTGGTGCACAGGCTTCAGTAGTTGTGGCTCACGGGCTTATTTGCTCTGCGGAATGTGGGATCTTCCCGGACCAGGGCTCGAACCAGTGTCCCCTGCGTTGGCAGGTGGATTCTTAACCACTGCGCCACCAGGGAAGCCCAAAACTAGCCTTTTAGTGGGGAAAACTATCCTGCTAAATGGAACTTTGATAAAGAAGAATCAGAACTTTAAAATATCTCAACTTCAGAGCTTGATAAAATATATTGTATACTCTGCTGGTAATTTATTGAATGTATTCTTCCCTTTATCATAAGGCTCTTTCAATCCCCAGCACCACTCCTTAACCTCCTGCCATTACCCATTTAATACTTATGTGTCACAAGAACTGTCCTTTCCGTTTTCTTTATGGATTGTTGATTCTGCTGCTTCCTTATCTCTTTCATATTCCCCTCTTCTCTGTACTGTCCAGTGTCTATATTTAGAAATAAGCTAGTACCATCTACAAAATAGTAGGAAACACGACTCCAAAATCCACATGCATTGACCCTCAGAACTTAAGAAGAGTTGGTTGATGTAAGTTGGGTACATTTTTTTCCTAGTGGATTTAATAAAGCTGTCAGGTTTTTGTTTTATATCTCTAGAAATTCTAAAGTTTTCTGCTGACTATGAATACATTTAAACACCATAGTTTAATAGTATTAACATTTTGTCAGAAAATTAGCATACTTCCTTAAATATACAGTTTCAAATCATACAGAATGCCACTCTTTATTCTCCTTTGTGATCCTTCTGTTTTGTTTTCATTTTATCTTTTGCAAGGAGTATATCTCTTATGTTATCATGAAAGTCAAGGCAAAAAGTGATTCAAAACACATGCATTCAATTGCAGGAAATATAATGTGAATTAACTCTGTCCTGCCAACACCATGGAAGAGGTATCAAAGTCTATTATGCCAATGCATTGACTTTCTCCTCTAAAACTTCTACAGTTCAGTTCCAAGACCTAGAGATTTAGAGACACACCAAGACTGTGCTTATATGGCAGAAGTAGAGCAGCATGTGTGAGTCAGTGTTTTGGATAACTAGTCTTTTTTTTTTTTTAATTGAAGTATAGTTGATTTACAAGGTTGTGTTAATTTCTGCTGTACAGCGAAGTAATTCAGTTATACATACACACACACACACACATATATATATATATATATATATATATATATATATACATTCTTTTTTAATATTCTTTTCCATTATGGTTTATCATAGGATACTGAATATAGTTCTCTGTGCTATACAGTAGGATCTTGTTGTTGACCCATTCCATATATAAAAGCTTACATCTGCTAACCCCAACCTCCCACGCCATCCCTCCCCCAACCCCCTCCCCCTTGGCAACTACAAGTCTGTTCTCTATGTCTGTGAGTCTGTTTCTGTTTCGTAGATAGGTTCATTTGTGCCATATTTTAGATTCCATATATAAGTGATAAATGGTATTTGTCTTTCTCTTTCTGACTTACTTCACTTAGTATGATAATCTCTAGTTGCATCTGTATTGCTGCAAATGACATTATTTCATTCTTTTTTATGGCTGACTAGTATTCCATTATATACATGTACCATGTCATCTTCATCCATTCATCTGTTGATGGACATTTAGGTTGTTTCCAGTTTTTGGCTATTGTGAACAGTGCTGCTATGAACATAGGGGTGCATGTATCTTTTTGGATTAGTTTTGTCTGGATATACACCCAGGAGTGGGATTGCTGGATCATATGGTAATTCTATTTTTAGTTTTTTAATGAACCTCCATACTGTTTTCCATAGTGGCTGGACCAATTTACGTTTCCACCAACAGTGCAGGAGGGTTCCCTTTTCTCCACACCCTCTTCAGCATTTGTTATTTGTAGATTTTTTTTTTATGATGGCCATTCTGACCAGTGTGAGGTGGTACCTCACTGTAGTTTTGATTTGCATTTCTCTAATAATTAGTGGTGATGAGCATCCTTTCATGTGCCTGTTGGCCATTTGTATTTCTTCTTTAGAGAAATGTCTATTTAGCCCTTCTGCCCATTTTTCGATTGGGTTGTTTTTGTTGTCGTTGAGTTGTATGAGCTCTTTGTATATTCTAGAAATTAAGCCCATGTTGGTTGCATCATTTGCAACTATTTTCTCCCATTCTGTAGGTTGTCTTTTCGTTTTATTTTGGATAACTAGTCCTTTATATAGACAAGTATTGTTAACATAATTAAAACCATAACATTTACAAACAATCTGTTGATGTGATTGACTCAGTTAAATAATGGAGATTATGAAGTCATGTCTTTTAGGTAGTAGTGGTTAGTGAGAAAGGATTCTCAGGATCTTCTGTTGGGTATCATTCAATTCCCTGATTCTGGAAAGACACTAGACTCATTCCCTTTCTTTTTTTGCCTCTTCTACTTGCCTTCTTTCCTTCTATCCTATATATAAATATATACCATATCCAATATCCATATTTATAGGATAAATATCTATATTTCTTTTTAGTATACCAAATATATGTATTTATACAAATACAAATATTTACATATAAATATACCATACTACTCCCTTGGGGTATGGAGATAGATATAGATGATATAGTTGTATCAATAGATATAGATCTCCCAAGGGAGGGGTTATAGTTGGGGCTGGGTGAAGGGAGGAAGGGAGGTAGAGAGGGGAGAAGTGATAAGCTTTTCTTGATCAAAGCCTTAATCCATTTTATAGATTTACATATATTGCCAGGATTGTAGATCACAGGTATTTTGGTTTTTTTGTTTTTGTTTTCATTTCTTTGCATTTTTCATAGCCTTTTATGGGGTAAGATGTGTTAGGCACTACCAGTTGTGCAAAAAATGTTTTTATAAGGAAACAACTTGGTTTATTTCTCCCTTATGATACTTTATACACTCTAGTTGATTGCACACTAACCTGGGTAAATGTTGTACCTCTCCTCCTATATTTTAAGTTCCTAGATGGTAGCAACAGTGTTTGTTTCCTATTTTATCCTTCATGGTATGTAACATAGTACCTGGCACGAAGCAAGTACTCTGTGGATGCACCTTGAATAAATGAACTCTAGGGGTTGGATAGCTATAAGATAACTTTTTAACTTTGAACAAAACTATAGTCCTTGAAGTATATTACCTGGGTTCTGTATACATTTCAAAATGATTCAAAAAGGTAAAAACTTACCCTCATTAACCATAAAGGTTTATGTTGGCAACCACTTAGTTCCTACGGTTACATCTCCAAGTCATTATAAAACAGGCACTTCAGCTAACACACTATTGTAAGGCAATTATACTTCAATAAAGATGTTTAAAAAAAAAAAAAAAAAAAAAAAAAATAAAACAGGCACTTCAATGGTTTGGGAACAAATTGGCTGTTATAGAATTCATGAATGCTAATAACTCATTTACTTATAATGCTTACAATTAATTGGTTTAAAATAATCTACTACAGTCTTAAAATGAATAGGATATTTGAAGGTCACCATTGCTCTTGACTCTCATTTAAAACTCTAATCGAACAAAAATACATTGTGGATATCAATTAAAACATTTGAAATAATTCTCTAGCTAAACTTCGTTTAGGATAGTAAATGATGTATTCACATGCTATCTTTTAAGTGTTGTGATCTACACCCTGTGATTAACTTATTATAAAACAATAATTTCCAAGATTTTGGATGATGGGGGATATGCCCATCATTTATGAACTGGAGTGAAGTAGAATGAACTATGTACACACAAGGGTAGTTTCTTGTTAGATATTTAGCAACGAATCTTCACCTTTTTTTTTCCTTCACTGGAAATGACAATTGATATCATGTGCTAAACCATGTTTAATACTAAAGATATGAAATTCAATTAGGAAGGCCTTTATCAATGGCAGATATAGCATCCAACAATATATCTCAACAAAAATGAAGCAACATATTTACACGTAATGCTAACAGAAGAAATAGCATCTCGTCATTTTTGACTAGAGGTGTATTAACAGACATGTTGACACTATTAAAATGGGTCATTTGTAATTATGACAATTATAACTCTTTAGAAAAAGTTGTTACTGTTGGTTCATGGCAGAATTTTTCAAGCTCTATTCCATGGAATACTATTTCAGGAAATGTTGATAGAAGTGCTATATAAAAAGGGCTCCATGACCAAATAAGTTTGGAGAGTTGTGGATGGTGGTTCTTTAGCTATGTCTTCCTAATCTAAACAGATTTTTCTAATGTCCTGGATGAATGCAGGAAAGCATATCTACCCATTTAATGATACTTTTTCTATGAAAACATTATCAAGACATCAACAAACATTTTGTTGGGTCTTCCCTGGTACTCCAGTGGTTAAGAATTCGTCTTCCAATGCAGGGGACATGGGTTCAATCCCTGGTCAGGGAACTAAGATCCCACATGCCGCGGGGCAACTAAGCCTGTGAGCCACAACTAGAGAGAAGCCCACGCGCTGCGATGAAGAACCATGTGCTGCACCTAAGACCCAACGCAGCCAAATAAATAAAATAAATAAATACTTTAAAACATTTTGTTTAAATACAATGCATAAATCAACAATATATAAAGAACTACAGATGCCAAGTGTGACAGATTGTATTTTCCAAAGATAACTGCAACAATACCTCCCGTCCCACGTGTTTTTCTTACAAAGTAATGTTGACACTTCTCCACTGGAAAAGTGAGATCTATGTTGCCTCTCCTTTAATCTGGGTGAGCTTGTAACTACAGCAGAAGAGTTGCAGTGTGACTTCTGAGGCTAGGTCATGAAAAGTGACACAGTGTCTGCCTGGTTCTTTTGAATACTTGCTTGTAGCCCTGAGCTGCCATGTAAGCAGTCTGAGTGTCTTGAGGGCTCCATGCAGCACCAAGAGGAAGGCCAAAGGGAGAGGCAACATGGAGAGGCCCTGAGGCTACATGAAGGGAGAAGAATGCCCAGTCAGCCCCTTCCTGCTTCAGCACCTCCGCAATTCCAACTCTAATCACCACGTGACGGTAGTCACATGTAGACTCTGAACCTGAACCACCCAGCTGAGCCCTTCCTGAAATTACTGGCTCACAGAAACCCATGAGAGAGAATGAAATGATTTTTGTTATTTTAAACCACTAAATTTTAGGGTGATTTGTTACACAGCAGTAGTAACTTGAACATTGGGTACCATATTCGATATAATCTTTAGTAGTAATATTAATGCTATCGTCAACTAAATACACCACTCATAGCCTCTTTGACCTTCAGCCTTTGTCATTGTGAAATGAGGATAATCTTTTGAATTTAAAAAAGGAATAAAGAAACAGATAAAATATTTCACAGGTTCCAAATCTCATGTTCTGTGGTAGACAAGCTACGTGCTCACTGTCCAAAGTATTTCCAGGAACATAATTTAGGGTTAATTAGTCACTAGGAACATATGGTTTAACTGTTCTTGAATTATTTAAAAAAAAGAATATTAGAAATTTTGGCACCTGTTTCTTTACAATTTACTGCCCACAAAAACCATACTGCGATTTAGTGATTCAAAAGGAGTTGAGTATTCATAGATAGAGACTTATATCTAGACTTGAAAAGACTCCATGTATACTTTTTTCTTTAAATTTTATTTATTTTTTATACAGCAGGTTCTTATTAGTTATCTATTTTATACATATTAGTGTATACATGTCAATCCCAGTCTCACAATTCATCCCACCACCACCCCCCCTCACTTTCCCCCCTTGGTGTCCATACATTTGTTCTCTACACCTATGTCTCTATTTCTGCCTTGCAAACTGGTTTATCTGTACCATTTTTCTAGATTCCACATATATGCGTTAATATATGATATTTGTTTTTCTCTTTCTGACTTGCTTCACTCTGTATGACAGTCTCTAGGTCCATCCACGTCTCTACAAATGACCCAATTTCATTCCTTTTTATGGCTGAGTATTATTCCACTGTATATATGTACCACATCTTTATCCATTCGTCTGTCAATGGGCATTTAGGTTGCTTCCATGACCTGGCTATTGTAAATAGTGCTGCAATGAACATTGGGGTGCATGTGTCTTTTTGAATTATGGTTTTCTCTGGGTATACGCCCAGGAGTGGGATTGCTGGGTCATATGGTAATTCTATTTTTAGTTTTTTAAGGAACCTCCATACTGTTCTCCATAGTGGCTGTATCAATTTACATTCCCACCAACAGTGCAAGAGGGTTCCCTTTTCTCCACACCCTCTCCAGCATTTGTTGTTTGTAGATTTTCTGATGATGCCCATTCTAACTGGTGTGAGGTGATACCTTATTGTAGTTTTTTTTTTTTTTTCCTTATTGTAGTTTTTTTTTTTTTTAACAGTAATTTATTTATTTATTTATTTTTGGCTGTGTTGGGTCTTCGTTTCTGTGCGAGGGCTTTCTCTAGTTGTGGCAAGCGGGGACCACTCTTCATCGCGGTGCGCGGGCCTCTCACTATCGCGGCCTCTCTTGTTGCGGAGCACAGGCTCCAGACGCACAGGCTCAGTAACTGTGGCTCACGGGCCTAGTTGCTCCATGGCATGTGGGATTTTCCCAGACCAGGGCTCGAACCTGTGTCCCCTGCATTGGCAGGCAGATTCTCAACCACTGCGCCACCAGGGAAGCCCCCTTATTGTAGTTTTGATTTGCATTTCTCTAATAATTAGTGATGTTGAGCAGATTTTCATGTGCCTCTTGATCATTTGTATGTCTTCTTTGGAAAGATGTCTATTTAGGTCTTCTGCCCATTTTTTGATTGGGTTGTTTGTTTTTTTAATATTGAGCTGTATGAGCTGTTTATATATTTTGGAGATTAATCCTTTGTCCATTGGTTTG
The DNA here is from genome assembly GCF_009873245.2 of Balaenoptera musculus. NCBI lineage: Eukaryota > Metazoa > Chordata > Mammalia > Artiodactyla > Balaenopteridae > Balaenoptera > Balaenoptera musculus. The sequence goes on from NC_045806.1 coordinate 98,174,204, forward strand.
TTTGCAAATATTTTCTCTTATTCTGAGGGTTGTCTTTTTGTTTTATTTATAGTTTCCTTTGCTGTGCAAAAGGTTTTAAGTCCCATTAGGTCCCATTTGTTTATTTTCATTTTTATTTCCATTACTCTAGGAGGTAGATCAAAACAGATCTTGCTGTGATTTATCTCAAAGAGTGTTCTGCCTATGTTTTCCTCTAAGAGTTTTATAGTGTCCAGTCTTACATTTAGGTCTTTAATCCATTTTGAGTTTATTTTTGTGTATGGTGTTAGGGAGTGTTCTAATTTCATTCTTTTACATGTAGCTGTCCAGTTTTCCCAGCACCACGTATTGAAGAGACTATCTTTTCTCCATTGTATATCTTTGCCTCCTTTGTCATAGATTAGTCAATAGTAGGTGCGTGGGTTTATCTCTGGGCTTTCCTGTTCCATTGATCTATATTTCTGTTTTTGTGCCAGTACCATATTGTCTTGATTACTTAGCTTTGTAGTATAGTCTGAAGTCAGGGAGTCTGAATCCTCCAGCTCCGTTTTTTTTCCCTCAAGATCGCTTTGGCTATTCGGGGTCTTTTGTGTCTCCACACAAATTTTAAGATTTTTTGTTCTGGTTCTGTAAAAAATGCCATTGGTAATTTGATAGGGATTGCATTGAATCTGTAGATTGCTTTGGGTAGTATAGTCATTTTCACAATATTGATTCTTCCAATCCAAGAACATGGTGTATGTCTCCATCTATTTGTGTCATCTTTGATTTCTTTCAGTGTCTTATGTGTATACTTAACAGTAATCAGAGGTCAACTTGAGGACAATGATTGAAAAACTTCTTACAGGATGATATTCCCTCTCATGGGGTAAAACTGAGGAGACACTGCAGGTAGATTTCATGAAGGTAGGAATCCAGTGTGATTCATTATTCATAAAGAGCCACTTAATTGGTTTGGTTGCCGATGTTCTTCCCGAGAAGGGGAGGGGACATCTCATAGTCATAAATTAGCAAATTTGAAAAAGGCCATTTAAAAGGAATGCTGATGATATGCATTTGAAATAGGGAACAATATATGTCTGGAGAAATATTTTAAGCTCTAAAAAGGAGTCTAAAATTTGTCTAGGAGTGTGAAAGTTTAAGGTTAACTTGCCCAAGATTACACAGTCAATAATTGCTAAAGTCTGGATTCAGATGCAGTCAGTGTAGCTCCAGAGCCAGTGCTGTTCAGTACCATGCTAGAATGCTTCCCTTGAACATTTGCTTAAATATAGTACTAACCAAAGATAATACTCAGTCAAAGTTCTGGCTTTTCAAGATCACTGACTCTGACCTTGGATAAGTTGCTTAATTGTTCTGACCGTTTGTCTCTGCAACTGTGTGATGAGGTAATAATACAGTTCCTATGCTTATAATGCAGTTTTGAGGATTATAGGAAATATGTGTAAAGTACCTAGTATTATACTCAACACATACTGCTGCTGCTGATGGTGACAGTGATACTTCCTTCCTCCAGGACCTCCTGCTTAAAGCATAACATGGTCACACACACAGACACACAGGGACAGATATGTGACTCAGTAGGCATTGGATGATATATTTGAGCAGGTCAAGACTGAGATAAGAGTGTTATACTGGTAAGGCAGGCTTGAGGCAGAGGTGATTCCCTTGGGCTATCTATCTGCCCTGTAGCATTAGAAAGAGGCAGATAGGGTAAGGGATGGGCCTAAAACAGGTCATTGATCCCAGGTCTCACAGTGCCACTGAGAGTTCTGTCTTTCTGAGGTTTATGCCAGAGCAAGGGATAAAATGGCAGTAGGATTGTTGGCTGTATCTTTGAACATATAAATCTGAAGTTATGATTTCATGAGTAAGCATTTTCTTGGGAAAGCCCATTTGTATTTGAAAATGTGCTGAAAATCCATAGAAACATATTAGAAATGGTTTGAAAGACTATAATTATAAACAGTAAGAGAAAATAATTATGATAATGACATTCCCAAAGCCTTTAGATAATCTTTTGCTTAGATATGATTTTGGAGAATTTATAGTATTCTGTGGAAAAAAATAGATATTTTTTAAAAAGCACTTTAGTTAAATAACTAGGCCATTATAGCAATCTTGCATCTTAGTACTTTATGATGACCAGGTTAATATGCTGATAAAACATCTGTGTGAAAAAATCCAGATGTAATATACACAGGTGTTTAGCAACACCCAGATAATCTGCTAAATTTGGCATTTGTTTTTTGGTTTAAATGTCACAATGGGCTTTATCCCCATGTCCTTCACACAAACTTATTTCTAGAAATTGGTTTCATCTAGATGAGTTAAGAATTGGGAAAACTAAATATATCCACATCCCCCAACAACTAATTCCACCCTTTAAAAAAGGTGTTTTAATTATTTCAAAGAAAAACTACTGCATATATTTTTTCCCTTTTATTTCTCTTGAATGAATTTCTTTAAAAAATTTTTTTGGTTTTTTGTTTTTTAAATTTTTATTTATTTTTATTTTTAAAATGTATTTATTTTTATTGAAGCATAGTTGATTTACAATATCATGTTAGTTTCAGGTGTACAACACAGCAATTCAGTTTTATATATATATTCTTCAGATTCTCTTCCCTTATAGGTTATTACAAAATATTGAATATAATTACCTGTGCTATACAGTAGGTCCTTGTTGGTTATCTATTTTATATATAATAGTGTGTATATGTTAATCCCAACCTCCTAATTTTTCTCTACCCCTACCCCCCTTTCCCCTTTGGTAGCCATAAGTTTGTTTTCTATGTCTGTGAGTCCTGTTTTGGAAATAAGTTCATTTGTATATTTTTTGTTTGTTCGTTTGTTTTGGATTCCACATATAAGTGATATTATACAATATTTATCTTTGTCTGGCTTACTTCACTTAGTATGATAATCTCTAGGTCCATCCATGTTGCCACAAATGGCATTATTTCATTCATTCTTATGGCTGAGTAATATTCCATTGTGTATATATACCACATCTTCCTTATCCATTCACCTGTTGATGGACCTTTAGGTTGTTTCCATGTCTTGGCTATTGTAAATAGTGCTGCAATGAACATTGGGGTGCATGTGTCTTTTCGAATTATGATTTTCTCCAGATATATGCCCAGGAGTGGGATTGCAGGATCATTTGGTAGCTCTGTTTTAATTTTTGTTTTGTTTTGTTTTGTTTTGTTTTGTTTTGTTTTGTTTTGTTTTTAAACATCTTTATTGAAGTATAATTGCCTTACAATAGTGTGTTAGCTTCTGCTTTATAACAAAGTGAATCAGTTATACATATACAATATGTTCCCATTTCTCTTCCCTCTTGCATCTCCCTCCCTCCCACCCTCCCCATCCCACCCCTCTAGGTGGTCACAAAGCACCGAGCTGATCTCCCTGTGCTATGCGGCTGCTTCCCACTAGCTATCTATTTTACATTTGGTAGTGTATATATGTCCATGACACTCTCTTACCCTATCACATCTCACCCCACCCCCTCCCCATATCCTCAAGTCCATTCTCTAGTAGGTCTGTGTCTTTATTCCCGTCTTGCCACTAGGTTCTTCCTGGCCTTTTTTTTTTTTTTTCCTTAGATTCCGTATATATGTGTTAGCATACTGTATTTGTTTTTCTCTTTCTGACTTACTTCACTCTGTATGACAGACTCTAACTCCATCCACCTCATTACAAATACCTCCATTTCATTTCTTTTTATGGCTGAGTAATATTCCATTGTATATATGTGCCACATCTTCTTTATCCATTCATCTGTCGATGGACATTTAGGTTGCTTCCATGTCCTGGCTATTGTAAATAGAGCTGCAATGAACATTGTGGTACATGACACTTTTTGACCTATGGTTTTCTCAGGGTATATGCCCAGTAGTGGGATTGCTGGGTCATATGGTAGTTCTATTTGTAGTTTTTTAAGGAACCTCCATACTGTTCTCCATAGTGATTGTACAAATTTATTGAATGAATTTCTTAAAAGACCTTTTGTTGACTATAAATAGAAGCAAATGAAAATCTCATTTAGTAGTTATATTTGGTAAAATATACAGTTTGACAGTTCCAGCTGTACCAGTCAATTTGTCAATGAAATTTACTGAATTCACTTTGTAGCACCAAAGACAGAAATAAACTCTGAGATGCAAAGGAAGCTGAAGACATAGAATTATGTGTATTGAGCTGTGGTTCTTACACTTTAGCATTTATAAGGATAACTTGGGGAGCTTGTTTAAAATGGAAATTCTTGGGTCCTCCCTCCCAGGAATTTAGCCTTATTAGGTGTTGGGTAAAGCCCAGCAATCTGCATTTCCAGTAATCTTCCCAAGATGATTCTGATGCAGGTGATCCTTGATCAAACTACTTTTAACTCTAGAGATAGACAATATTCATGAATAGTGGTTTTCAACATCTGCAGTACACTGGAATCCTCTGGGGAGATTAAAAAACACAAATGTTTAGCCACCACTTCTTGACTGTCAATGACAAATTATATGGAAAAACACTGATCTAGGATGTGCCAAGGCTCCTATCTCCCCCATTCAATCTCTTGTTCACCTCTTACTGAATTTACTCTCAGTGCTAGATTAGATAAGGTCTTTGTCCAAAAGTTTAAACTCAATTCCATTTCATGCAAAGCATATGAACTTAACCTCTTTAATAGTTTTTCTCTTAAAAATGTAAACCATGGTCCAACTGTATCAGAATTATCTGGGTAGCTTCTTGAAAAGGCTCCACCCCCTAGAGATTTTGATTCAGTAGATTTTGGATGGAGCCCAATCTACCATGGTAAAAAGGTACCCTTAGATGATAAAGATCCAAGTGGATCATTATCTATACTGAGAAATACTGATTTTCAACAGCCCAGAAAATGCCTCTGTCACCTCTACTGTAACATCTCCAGTAAGGATAAGACTCGTGAATTCTTCAGGTAGCAAATTTCTCTTTTGAAAAGTTCTGGTTTTAAAATTCTTCCTTAAAATCTAGCTCCTCCTAGAGATTTCAACCTGTTGAGCTCTTTTTTGTCCTCCCCAGAGGCATTCCTCCAATCCCCAGACCTTCCCCACCCCCCACCTCCAATACATTTTTTTCCTTCTGTAAACGAAACATTCCTTGTCTTCATGTGAAGCAAACTAGAGATTGGTATTATTTGTCAATATGTGTTTTATCCACCATCTACACCACAGTCATGTGCAGGGACTTATTAAGATTCAGACTTCTGGGCTTTAGTCTATTGAACTGAACTCTCTGGTGGAGAGATGTAGGGACTTACTATTTTATTAAGTCCCCTAAGTAATTCTGATGACAGTGGGTCATGGACCACCCTTTGAGAGAATGCTGTAAATGTTATATGTATGGTATTTAGAGTGAGATGGAAATGAGTTAAAATCCCAGGTCTATCACTTATTACCTGTATATCAGGCCCTAAACACATCTCATGTGTCAGGAACCTCAAATTTGTCCTCACCTCCGTTCTGCTCTGTTGTAATATTCTTTTCTGTGCATACTCAATTAGGGCATTCTCCTCTGACCTTGGGCAGAGAAGGCCTCCTGAGTAGGTATTACTATTCCCATTATTTCCTTTCTGTAGATATCCATTTGTCCAGTTGTTTACCTCCTCTTCCTTCTAGTCCCCTGTCTTGAAATGGTTGCCCGTTCTCCTCCTGAGTCATGTTTGCTGAATGGCTTGGTTTCACTGTTCTAAACCCAAGTATTGATGGCTTTGTTTTGGGGTCACCCAGTTTGCAATGTTTTTAGAACAACCACAACTGCAATGCATGGAACTCACTGGAAAAATATCTTTGCAAACCTTAGAACCCTCCCTCCCTGCACCCATTGCCCCTTAGTGTTCCAGAATTGCCAACTCCTCATATCCCATCCCATAGACACAGAAGACATTATAGTTCTTGAAGGTAGAGGACATGAGATCAGGGAAGGCTTCATAGAGAAGGCTGTATGGAGCTGTGCCTTGAAGGATGGTCAGGATCCACTGTCATTGACTGGGGAGAAGGGCAGATCAGAAAGAAGCAACAATATGAACAAAAGCATGAACACTGTAGAGCAATGGTTCTTAAAATATGATCTCCAGACCAGTAGCATCAGTATCAGCTGAAAACTTATTTAAAATGCAGTCTCAGGTCCCACCACCAGATTAATTAATCAGAAACCCTGGGGTTCCCAGGAGTCTGTGTTTAACAGGCCTCCAAGTGGTTCTGATACCCAGTGACATTTGAGAACCACTGCTATAGGGATTAAGAGTATGAGATCCAGGACTTGGCATAGCTGTATTCAAATCACAGCTGCTGTCACTTGGTAGATCTACTTATGAAATCTACCCCTCTTGCTTGCTCCCTGCTCTTACCCCACTCACACGCCTTCTCCCCTGCTACCCATGGATAGTGGTCTAGGGGCAGCCTTTTATTCTCTTTTCTCCTACCAGCCCTTTGTCTTAAAATGACTGCCAATATGCCTTGTCAAACATAGTTCCTTTGTGATTGGAATTCACTGCTCTGACCAATCAGAGGGCTGGTATTGGTTCCATTGTTATAGATTTACTTAATTTATAGCCTGTGGATGCATGTGTTCAATTTTATATCTTGAGTAGAAGCTTGGCTATTTCGTTTTCTTTTGCTATGCCCTACTACTCTTTGGTACAGTGGTACTTACACATTACTGTGCATCAGGATCACTCAGGAAACTGATTTGAAATTACCCAGATTCCTGGCCCTAACCCACATTCCCCACCCAAGATTCTGAATCAGTGGGTTTGAGGTAGGGCCCAGGATCATGTATTTTTATTTATTTATTTATTTATTTATTTATGGCTGTGTTGGGTCCTCGTTTCTGTGCGAGGGCTTTCTCTAGTTGTGGCAAGCGGGGACCACTCTTCATCACAGTGCGCGGGCCTCTCACTATCGCGGGCTCTCTTGCTGCGGAGCACAGGCTCCAGACGCGCAGGCTCAGTGATTGTGGCTCACAGGCCCAGCCACTCCGCGGCATGTGGGATCTTCCCAGACCAGGGCTCGAACCCGTGTCCCCTGCATTGGCAGGCAGACTCTCAACCACTGCGCCACCAGGGAAGCCCCGATCATGTATTTTTGACAAGAACACCAGGCCATATTGATGCAGAGGTCTATAGATCACAATTTGAGAAACACAGATCTAGGAACTTGCAATGAAAGCAGCAAAACAAATGCCTTTTTCAGAGTGTATAAGATGAATGCCAACCACGTGGCTGGTATTGTTGAAGAACCATCAACATGTACACAAGTACTTTTACTTCAAGAGAGAGACTCATTCATGCATAGTGCTTTTCAACTCTTATTGTGCATCAGAATGCTCTGAGGAAATTTTTTAAATATGCAAAAGTTCTATTTAAAAAATGTAGAAATTCTGATTCAATTGGTCAGAGGTGGGACCTTGTCCATTTTGGAAAGCTCTTCAGGTGATTTTAAGGTATAGTTTGAATTGAAAGCCCTATATTTGGTTAGGGCACAGGTAGGGGCATTGAGAGAGGGAATAATCTGAAGAATCTGTGGCCAAAGTGTAGTGATTGGAGAAAGTATAAGCAAGCTGAGATAGTCTCAGAAAGAAAAGGTTGAATATTTGTGAAGGGAAACAGCATCATTGAGTGAACTTTAACCATTATTATTTTTTTACATATAAAATACAATTGTTCATTAAAAATTTATTCAACAAAATTTGTTGAGTGCCTGCTATGAGCCAAGCAGTGTGCCAGGCTCTGGAGATAAGACTTCAAGACAACATACAGGGTCCTTGCCTTCATGAGGCAGTTTGACATATGTTTTTTTAAGTCAAAAAATAATTACACAAATAACTAATTACAAATACTATGCATGCTATGAAAAATACATCAAGAGTATTTAGCCTAGTCTGGAAGGTCAAGGGAAGCCTTTCATGAGAAGGATTGTTACAGTTTACACTTGATATATGACCAGGGTAAAGGTTTGGATGTGTTTGGGGGCTCTGAGGCAAGAAAGAATGCTATTGTTATAGCATTTGGGTTCCCAAAGTGTGGTCCCCAAACCAGCAGCATCAGCATCATCTGGAAACTTATTAGAGATGCAAATTATCAGGCCCCACCCTAGACCTACTTAGTGAGAAACTTTGGGGGTAAAGCCCAGCCATCTGTGTCTTAACAAGCCCTCCAGAAGATTCTGATCTAAAGTGTGAGAACTACTGGCCTACTCTGAGAGCTTGAAAGATGGCCAAAGTGGTAGAGCATAGTGAGCAAAGGGAGAAATAGCAAAAGATGAAGCTGGCAAGGTAAGTAGGAATGAGATTTTGCAGGACTCTGTAAGCCCTATTTAAAGATTTTGAATTGTTAACAACAATAATAACAAATCACTTTTACTGAATGTGTATTATGTATAAGATTCACAATAACCTTAAGAGGTAGATTACTGTTATTGTTTCCTTTCTGCAGGTGAGTAAACTCAGTTTTAGAGAAGTTACTTTTCCAGGTTTTACAGCTAGTAAGTGGTGGAGCTTGGATTAAAATCCAGCCAGTTTTTCTCTAGAGCCCAATTCTTTAACCGTTCAGCTGTACTGATTAAGTCAATGGAAAGCTACTGAAGAGTCTTAAATAGGGGAGAGAGATGATTATAATGAACTATCAAAATATCATTCAAGTTGCTGTGTGGAGAATGATTTGGAGAGGGTCAAATCAAACAGTAGGAAGACCTGTTAAGAATCTATTGTAGAAATTCCAGTGAAAGATGATGATAGCTGGGACCAGGGTGCAAATGGAAAGAAGTAGATGAACTCAAAGTATATTTTAGAGATAGAATTGGTAGATAGAAAAATATTTCCCTCTTTATCTTCTTATGAATTCTAAGATTACTCTGGCTGCTGTGTGAAGAATGGATTGAAGGGGGGTAAGAGTGGAAGCAGGGAGACCAGTTATAATCCAGGAATGGGGAGTTAGCGGTGTGAGACAGAGAAAACTGGTAGGAAATGAGGCCAGAGTGGTAGTTTGGGGCTAAATTACTTGGGATCTTGAAGGCCATGATACAAAATGTGGTTTGTATCCTAAATTCATGCAGAAGCCATTGGAAGGTTTTACACAGGTAATGAATACAATTGAATTAATCTTTTTTTTAAAAGATCACCTTGGAAGCTGTAAGGAGAATTGATTGGGGATATGAAGAATGAAAGGAAGAAGACCACTGAGGAGACTAATGTGGTCTAGGCAAGATATGAAGGAAGAATGGTAATAGTGTGGATGGAGAGATGGGAGTATATGTAAGATAATAGGTGGTAGAATTGATAGAACTTTGTGATAGGAGGATTCTAAAATGAGATACTAGATGCCATTGACTGAAGTAAGGATAGTGGGGAAAATGAAAAGCAAAGCCAGTTTGAGGTAGCAAGTGTGTGTGGGGGGGTTAGATAATCAATCCTCATAATTCTCACAACAAACGTTGTGAGGATTTTAGAGATGAATGAAGTAACTTGCTCAATCTCACATATGTGATAAGTAGCAGAAATGGATTGAAACCTCTGTCTGTCTGATTCCACAAGCTATGCTCTTTTAGTTTATACCATATGGCATTTTCATGGTAGTGAGTCTTACGTATCATGTGTAAGGCAAGAAGTAATATGGTATGGCAGACAGGAAGTAAAGAGGGCTCTTTAACTGGACCTCTCTTGGCCTGATGGACAATGTGGAGGTAGCGGGAAAGAATCTAGGTTTAGGAAAAGGAGACCACAGTGAAGAACTGAATGAGAATGTTCAGAAAAATAAGGGATGGGAAATCATGGAGTGGAGACTTTAGGTGCAGAGCCTAAAAGTTCACTCACAAGCAAAATTATTGTTTGGATTTGACATGCTATAGGGGTGATTTACTACATACAGCTTGAGAATAGGGGGGTTACATAATCTGAATATCACTTAGGGAATATATTTATTTACGTGGGGAAGCAGACTTGGTGGTGATGGAGCTCAGGGCAGGACGCCCCAAGAGGTGCCACTCTGGCATGAAGATTATTTTAAACTGAAAACAACCAAGCCCCCCAAAACTCAGGAAGAACCTTTGAGCTTCCCCCTAACTGCCTAAAAGAATTTAAGATAGGAGGCCTGTCCAGGAAGATGTTATCACCATAGATAACTGTAGTAAAGTATTAAGTATGGTAGAAAGAGAGGAACCTAGCAAAGCCCATTTGATCAAAGTCCTCTCTGTGTCGCATTGCCTTTGGATGACCCAGAAAACATTTGTTTACCAAACGTTAACTCTTTATCTTCCTGTGAATTACCTTATTTCTCCTTGAAGTCTCAGACCCCTACCTCCTTCTCCTTAATCCAGAATATATATATCTCATCTTGCCTTGATGTCTTCGCAATTCTTCATATTTATGTGAATTCCCTGTGCACATGTAATAAATTTGATTTTCCCCTATTAGTCTGCCTTATGTCATTTTAATTGCCAGCCAAAAGAACTAAGAGGGGAAAGAAGGGAAATTTCCCCTCCCCCAACAGTGGCATTAAGGAGGCAAGTAGTCATCCAGCTGGTTGCAATTTGATTTTGGGCATAGAGAAGAAGAGACACATCTGAGACCTCTAAATTTTAGGAGCTCCTTGGAATTTTGAGGGCTATTTCTTGAGATCTTTGCAGATTTTCAAATTCATGAATACCACTCTAGCATATAATATGGGGATATGCTATGGGGATAAAATGTAGTGAAGTATGACTGAAAATTTTAAGGGAACGCTTTGGGTCTTTAACAATCCTATAAATACAGTCTAAAATAATTCATAAAGTCTACCAATATTTTAAGCCACCATGCTCTTAGATCGCTTCACTTTCATCACCATTACTTGGAAATTGGCATTCTCTGTACAACCTTTGGACAAGAAAACTACTTTGCCCCGGCCTATTCTTAAACATTGCTGTGTCATCCATTTCCAATAGAGAACAACAAAGCTGTGTTGAAAAAGCAGGCGCTTAAAGAAAAAGAAAATGATGTCTGTGGTAGCTGATCAGCTAGTTTCACTTACTAGCTAAGTAAATCACCTCCACACACCAGCTACAGAGAGGACACGGTCCAATTTCATGCCCCAGAACACTGACAAATGACTATGTGTCATGAACCTTCAGAATCACTTGAGAATAATTAGAACTGAGTTTCAAACCTAGGAATGCTTAGTAAAGGTTGAGTATACATTAACCCTTTTGTCACTTAAGGTAAGACTCTTGGCCCATGCCCTTACCTACCCAGTAATCATAATCACTCATTTGGGGCCCTTCTGCTTGTAAGGCTCAAATCATATGTCAAAAAGGGGCTGCATATGAGCATGCAAATGTTGTCTCCTTTACCCAGCACTGCTCTATTATATCTGTGAAAACTCTATACCAGTGATTTTGCCTTCCAGGCAATATTTGGTAAGACTTTGGTTGTTACAACTTGGTGAGTTGTGTTAACTGGTATCTAGTGGGTAGAAGGGAGGGATACTGCTAAACATCCCACAATGCACACAACATCCCCTACAACATAGAATTATCCAGCCCAAGGTGTCTGTAGTGTTAATGCTAAGAATCATGGGAATCATCTATGTCAAGGAAATCATCTATTCAGAGAAAGGAAACTTAATTTTTCCCACTAAAAGCTGTGTTTGGTTCCCAGTGTTTTGTTCCTCTTAAGTTCTCTCAGTCCTATGATTAGGAGAATCTACAGTGTCTAGAGTAAAGGATACAGACTTTTTCTATCTACAAACTCCTCTTGAGTAAGTCTCTGACCTTTGTGATTTACCCATCTATCCCATGTATGAAGATTGTTATGGATGGAATGTGTCTCCCCAAGATTCATATGTTGAAACCCTAATCCTAGTGTGATGGTATTAGGAAGTGGGGCCTTTGGGAGATAATTAGGTCATGAGAGTAGAACCCTCATCAGTTGGATCAGTGTCCTTATAAGAAGAAGCCAGAGAGCTAGCTCGCTTCCTTTCAACCATGTTAGGATACGAGAAGTCAGCCTTCTGCCACCAGGAAAAGGGCTCTCCCCAAGGATTTGACCCTAATGGTGCCCTGATCTCAGACTTACAACCTCCAGAACTGTGAAAAATAAATGTTTATTGCTTAAACCACCCAGTTTGTGGTATTTTGTTATAACAGCTTGAGCCAAGACAAATATTTTGCATCTGTTGTGCTAGTTCTGAGTTACAGTAGAGAATGAGATAGACAGGCTTCCCTTATAGTCCCATATCATTTGCATTTTAGTGAGGCACACAGACAAGCAGATAATTACAATGCTGAATGGTAAGTGCTGTAATGACAAATGATGAGGTTCTCTGGGAGCTCGACACGGATTTGTTGAGACCAGGCATTTGGTGGCAACTCACCTTAGAAGTATAACTCTTCTCTTATAGCTTAATGGATCAGGACCCTAGGGGGCCTTCCCGGGACAGACCCCTCCCCCATGTCCTCTGCTTTAGCTCTTCTCTTAAGTACCTAGATAACAGTATCTGATGCACCTTTCCTGAGTTGTTTTGCTGATGCTAAAACTCCCACTAAAGGGAAGATGTTAACTACTTGATGAGCATGTAGCCCTCAGACCTACTGGAGCCTGAGGATTGATAATGTTAACTCTTGTGACACCACCGTGTTACCTCACCATCAACCAATCAGAGAATTGTGCATGAGCTGATCACTTGCCCTGCAAGTCCCCTCCTCTCCTTGCCTTTAAAAATGCTTTCCTGAAACCCATTGAGGAGTTTGGGTGTTTTGAGCATTAGCTGCCCTGAACTCCTTGCTTGGCATCCTGCGATAAACCCTATACTTTCCTTCACCACAACCTGGTGTCAGTAGATTGGCTTTACAGTGTGTGGGTGAGCAGACCCAAGTTTTGGTTCGGTAGCAATAGTTCCTTGAACTTGTTATTTTCCCTTTCACTGGGTATTTAACTGGGCTAACTGACAGCATGCTCACCCTGGTTCTTGATTCAGCCCTGCCTTGCAGGCAGATGGATGGAGGAATGGAGGAAGATGGTGTGGAGCGGAATGTGGGGCCGCCTTTCTGGAGGAGGTGACATCTAAGCAGAAACAGCAGGACAAGAAGAAATTAACCATGTGAAAATAGGGGAAGGAGGAGAAGGATATTCTAGGCTGAAAGGAAAGCACATGTGAAAGCCTGGACTCTTTGAGGAACTGAATTGGCCCTTTGTAGCCTAAGCTATTTTGAATTTGTATTGGTGGATGAGGAGAATAGAAGATTCAAGGGACGAGGCTTATGACGATCACACTGGTCTCATCTCCAATCCTGAAATCATTTTCCTTTTCTTTATTCTTCCGTATGTTACAAAAATAACCCTCGTTTATTGTTAAATTTTTCGAAGTATATAAAATGAGAAATGAAAATCCCCATCAACACCTGTCAACATCCCTTACCAAAGGTAGCCAACATAGTTATAAATATCCTGCTGGCCTTATCTTCACTTCTTTTGAATGCCTTTACGTTCACATGCTATTTACAGTCTTTAGGGTTTTAAAGCATAAAATGTATCATGATACAGATACAGATGCAGATAAAAACCTCTTCCCCTTTTCATTTTTGCAATATTTTCTGGAAGTTTTAAAATATCAGCACATATGGATCTACCTTATTCTTTTAATATCAGCTTAATATTCCATTAATTACTCCACCAAAGTTCCCCCAATTCCTTTTCTGCAAAGTGGGCAGGGCAGTGGACTGCCCACTGGGGATGCAGTGGGTTGTAGGATGATGGGGAAAATAATGAGAACTCCTTAGCTGAGGATTACATACAGACCATCTACACCTGAAACATCCTCCCCTAAACCACCATCTTCGGCCCAAAGCATTTTTCCTTTCCAATTTTTGCATAAGCCCTTTAGGCTGCAAGTTTTTGTCTGCCCTGACCCTCAAGAATGTCTTTGATGTTTGCCTTAATGTGATTTCATTTGGATAAATGTACCCAAGGAGGGGAAAGGCAGTGAGCTCCCAGTGGGATTTGCCCCAGAACCTGCCCACTCACTTTGCCAGCTATGCTTCAGAGGAAACACAATTGGTTGCTTTTAGATGTAATTTAAATGGTAATCAGGCTTTTAGAAATAAGGCAAGGAAAGGAATTTGGGAAATTCTCAAAGAAAAAGCAAAATTCAGTTAACAGGAAGCAGAGAATGGAGGCACCTGGCTGGGCAAGCCGACAGTAAAATAACATATGTTTGAAAAGCCCTAGGCACAGAGGGATTTATTTGAATTGTTAACTATATTATGGGTTTTTTATTCCTGTGTTTGCAGGTTTTGTTGGTATATGTTTACAGGATCAAGAGAACAGGCAGTCCGAATTACTGTTTAAAAATTTATCTGCAACACCATCTTTTACTTTACAATTTTTATAAAAGGTGGAATCATCTTCATCCCTCCAGATGATCACAAAGCAGATATGGATATCAGCTTTTGTTTTCAGCCAAAAATGCGGTACACTAAGGCAGGTGTGATCATTGGAGAGGTAGATGGTTCAGAGTACACTGGGAAGCTCTGGGAGTTGACAGAGGAGAGACAAGACATGAAGAGCAGGGCTAAGGCCATGGCTGAGAGAGCATAGGAGAAGGAGAAAGGGAAGTGGATCAAGCAAGGCAGGAGCTAGAGCAGAAAACAGGGCAAAAACTGAGAGAGGGCTCAATCAAACTGCTCAGGGACAGGAATACAGAAGCCTAAGGACCATTCAAATAGACTGCCAGCGTTACCAAACCAAACTTGGGTCCACTCGCTCAAGCGCAGTAAAGCCAATCTACTGACACCAGATTGTGCTGAAAGAAAGTTGCAGCATTTACTGTAAGGTGCCAGACAAGGAGTCCAGGGCAGCTAATACTCAAAAATCCCAAACTCCTTGATGGATTTCAGGGAAGTTTTTAAGGGCAGGGTGAGGGAGGGGAGTCTCAGAGTATGTGATCAACCCATGCACAATTTTGATTGGTTAATGGTGAGGTAACAGAGAAGTGTCACAGGGGTTAACATTATCAATCCTTAGGCTCCATTAGGTCTGGGGGCTGAGTACATGCTCATGGTCATCAAGTAGTTAATGCCTTCCATTTGGTGGGAGTTTTAGCGTCTGCAAAACAACTCAGGAAATGTGCATCAGATACTGTTATCTAGGTACTTCAGGGAGGAGCTAAAGACTCTGTGACTGCCATATGGCTGATCTACTGTTTAAATTCTTACCAGTTCTCCTGGCCCAATTGTTATTTTTGTCACTACATGTTCACATCCTTTCAATTATTAATTCTTGAGCCAGGCTTTTGTGACCCAGGGAAGGTCTGGGAGACTACAGCTTTTATACAAACAAGAGGCAGGCAGAGGACATGGAGGGAGGGGCCATTCCCAGGAACGCACCATAAGATCCTTTTCAGTTACTCCAGTGGACCAGGTTGAGTGCCCAGGGAACAGGATTGGCAAGAAAGGGCCACAGTTGAGAAGTTACATTACTGAAATGAGTTGTACCAAAATTGCTTGATCTTAGGTTTGAGGAACTCTGAGAATCCTACCAAAGTGAGGTGGGAAGAGCATAATTTTAGTGGCATAGATTAAAGGATACTGGGTGAAGCATAGCAATGGGTGGTCAATTCTCAGATATAAAACTTTGGTCCATATTCTTCTAAGTCTCTTAGATATTTAGCCCTTATGTGGAATTGGGAATCCAGGGCAATCTGTACTTCATATTCTTCTGAGCCATTTACTGCTTCAAAGGGGAGTATTTATAGTCATAATAAGAGAACAGAGTCAATTTTAGTTGGAGTGAGCAGAGAGAGTGCTGTAAGACTAAAGAGCCTTAACAGTAGTGGAGAGCTCTGTGAAAATGCCCTCCAGTTTCTTGAACAGATGGGTTGATGTGGAAACAGGTGCCCATCTTTGTCAGGCATCTCTTTTATAAAGGCTCCTCATTGGGGTGCCATGTGTTTGCTTCTGCTTTGTTATTGACTTCTTCCCACTAAACTTGGTGGGCAGATCAGAGTTTACTTAGGACAGTGGTTACTAAATTTTATTTCATTCATTCTTTTTTGTTTTTTTAAATTAAGGTAATGTTGATTTATAACATTATATAAGTTATTGTGTAGAACATTATATTTCTATTTCTGTATACACTATAGTGTGCTTACCACCAAAAGTTTAGTTTCCATTCAGTTGATCCACCCTTTACCCATTTTGCTATCCCACCTCTCCCCCCTCTCCCCCTCTGGTAACCACTACTCTGTTCTCTGTATCTATGTGTTGGTTTTTGTTTGGTTTTGTTTGGTCATTTATTTGGGTTTTTTTGGTTTTTTTTTATATTCCACATATGAATGAAATCATATTGTATTTGTCTTTCTCCGTCTGACTTATTTCACTTAACATAATACCCTCAAGGTCAATCCATGTTGTCTCAAATGGCAAGATTTCCTCTTTTTATGGCTGAGTAGTATTCTAAATTTTATTTTTAACGGTAGGTTTATTTTTATCAAATGAAATCTTACAGGGTGCTGTAATATGTAAACATATGTTAGAATATTTTAAGTTCAAATTTATACCATTTACTTAGGGTATAATCAGTATGTGAACGAAGTTTTGATAAATATAAACCTTTGAAATAGGGGGTTCTGGGTGACAGTTATATTCTTATGTTCAGCTTCAGTATCTAATTTATTTTTCCTATAAGGTTTTGGTTGCACAGTGTAGAAACATTCCTAATTCACACAGATAAATTGCAAATAGCAACACTATTTTGGATAGCTCAACTTGCAGTCTCAGGGTACTCCTGAATTAAGTAGAAATGGTAAGAGTAGCTCTCAATCAAGATCTGCCCCTAAAACTAACTTACATGGTAGCACAAATTAACACTGTAGTGGTTTCCAATATATTACAATTTGCTATTTATTCCATTTGAGTGTGTTGTCATTTTACTATATTTTGAAAGATATTTAAAAATATAATTATTGTAATTCCAACTGAATGCTTTCAGAAACACCATAACCTCTTTGAGGAATCTTCAAGGTCTTTGAATCATAGTGGTAAAACCCTTGACCTAGGGAGGTGTCTGCTCTGGGAACAGCATTATGAGAGGTGAATCAGGGAATTGAATCAGAGGAAAATTGTAACTTGTAAGAAAACCATGTTCTGAATCAAGTCAGATGATCATGTAAGCAAATTCTGTGACTTACAAGAGGCATATTCAGTTATTCCATGGATCATGCAACAATGGAAAAAGTAGCTTCCTGACTCTCAGTGTTTGGGACTCAGTGGAGGTAGGGTGATCAGCAAAGTAGATTGACCCTTGCCTGGAGCACACAAGATAGACTGCTACTGAAGTCTTTTTGCTTCCTTTCTTTTCTCTTTATATATTCAGTTCCTACTACAATACTTGGCACATAGTAGATTTTCAATAAATATTAACTGAATGAGTGACAAGGGCTATGAATGGTAGCCTGGCTCAGGACTTCACAGAGGCAAGATAGTCTTTGGAAGTATACAGTTGACCCTTGAACAACGTGGGGGTTAAGGGTGTCAACCTTCTCCCTCAAGTCAAAAATCCACATGTAACTTGACTTTCCAAAAACTTAACTATTAATGGTTTACTGTTGACCAGAACCTTACCAATGACATAAGCAGTCCATTAATACATATTTTGCACATTATATATATTATATACTGTATTCTTATAACAAAGTAAGGTAGAGAAAAGAAAGTGTTATTAATAAAATTGTAAGGAAGAGAAAATACGTTTATATACCGTAGTGTATTTATCTATACTATAAGTTTATGTTATCTGTTTACAAGATGAATCGTCAGTGCCTACATCAATATTGTCTTATATGATACAAAACACTGTAGACATTATATGTATTACTAACACTAGACATCAAAAAATGAAAAGAAATTAATGTGAAAAATAAATTCATATTTATTTACAGGTAAAATGATACATGCACTGATAATGAAGAAGCAGCAATATGAATGTGTCTGGGGCTCATTATTAAGTCAAATAAGGGTTACCTGAACACAAATACTGCAATACCACAACAGTCAATCTGATAACAAGATGGCTACTAAGTGACCAATGGCAGGACGCACTCAACAAAGGGATGATTCAAGTCCTGGGTGGGATGAAAGGGAGGGCAGAAGATTTCATCATGCTACTCAGAACAGCTCACAATTTAAAATTTATGAATTGTTTATTTTTAAAATTTTCCACTTAATATTTTCAGATGGCAGTTGACCACAGGTAACTGAAATGGCAGAAAGTGAAACCACTGACTACTGTGTAATCTTTTCCCTTCCTTATGTGCACCCTGATTTTGCTATCTCACACACCTGCTCAACAGGTACTCCTCAGTGACATTGAGCTTATCCCTCTGCAACAGCTCGTGTGATGCCTTTCTTTGTATTAGTCCCTTTCTTCATCCCCCTCTATTTCCCCTGATGCATCCAAAAGTGGAATAGTCAGGCTAAATTATAACAATTGGTCACATTTATTTAGAGTGTACTGTGTGCCAAGCACCGAACTAAGTTCTTCACGTGCCTTACCTCAAGCCTCACAAAAGCCCTATGAGGTCAATACTGTATTTTCCTCCATTTTACAACGAAGAAAACTGAAGTCAGTCAAGGAATAATTAACTTGCCCAAGGTCATACAAGTTGTTAGTGTGACAGCAAGATCTGATTCCAAACCCTGGCCTCCTGGGATGAGTATAAGTATACCTCTTATCCCAGGAGTATAAGTATACTACTTATCCCAGTATAAGTATGCTTCTTAAACTCTTCCCTTACAAAACAGCTTGTTGGAAAGAAGTATATTATTAGCAAATAAGTCATTGTTTGGAATTCTGGCTAGAGTCCAGCTTATACACAGGCCTAGGGAACAAAGAGCAGGCCATGGCTTTTTAGATCTCTGCTGCTGCTCCCAGAGGCAAACACTGATACAATTCCTTGTGTTCTTTTACCAGATTTGGGGTTCAAGGGTGTTTTTCCCTATTTTACTAATGGTGAACATAAGTGGCACTGAGAGGGCAAGAAGGCTGTCTCAGAGTAACAAATCAAAGGTGTGGCAGGTGCAGGAACAGAACCTGTGTGTTGTCAATCCTGGCTACCTACATTCCCAGGCTATGCCTAAATAAGAGACATAGGGAATTTCCGAACCTGTCTCAGAATTCCATATTATTCTAAAAAATATCTTCAATGAGCCCTCTTCCTTTCCTTCCAATACCACTCCCCTAAATTCTTCCTCAGCAAAAATTGTGGAACCACAGCCTTTTCATTCCTAACCTCCATGGAATTTTGAGGTGAGTTCCATTCTCTTCTCCAAGTGGGTTATCTCCTGTCTGCCTCTATCTCTTCTTCCCTAGTCTCGACTGTTCTAGGCTACTACTCCTAATGCTTAGTGAGCATCTTAAGGTGCTTCTCCCTTCCCCAGACACAAATATAAGAATCACCAGGTTTAGGGTCTGTGTATTTGGAATTTAATATTGCTAGGTGAACATGGTGCCTGCTCAGGGCCCTTAGAGGTTGTGGGGTTATGTCCCTTGCAGCAGCCTAGAGAAGTTCAGTGTCAGGACTATGGGTGATGATAAAACAATATAGAGACAGGCTAAGAGCTATGATTGGGAAAACAAAGAGTATGCTAAAGTCAAGGTGAGCAACTGAGTAGGTCAGTTTGTTTCGGGTTTTTTTTTTTTCCCCCCACAGTGGAAGTTATTCATTATATGAGAAGGAAAATAAAATAAAATGACAATGAGAAAACAATAAAATAGTTAATAAGGAAATGTGCAAAATATATGAATAGGAAAAAGTTAACAAACAGCAGCTGCCTCTAGTTGAGCACTGCCTGAGCACAGAGGAGAGAGGGGATATTTTATTCCACATCCTTTACTTTGAGTTTTGTACCATGTGTATGTATTGCCTTTTCAGAAATACATATAAAAGTATTGCTGAAAATAAAATAAAATAAGCTATGTTTTATATTTAACCATGTGAAGTAAAGATTCTTGTTTGCATGTGTGAGGGAAAGGAAATTTCCCCGTTCCCCTCTTAGTTCTTTTACTTGCAATTAAAATGACATAAGGCAGATTAACAAGAGAAAATCAAATTTATTATGTGTGCACTGGGAATTCACATAAGTTTGAAGAATTCCAAAGATGCCACAGCAAGGTGAGGTATAGGTATATTCTGGATTAAGGAGAAAGAGGTAGTGGTCTGAGTCTTCAAGGGGAAGTAAGGTAATTTACAAGAAGGTAAAAAGAGTTAATGTTTGGTAATAAACAGATGTTTTCTGGGTCATCCAAAGGCAATGGGACACAGAGAGGACTTGGATCAGATGAGCTTTGCTAGGTTCTTCCCTGTCTCCACACTTAATACTTTACTATAGTTATCTATGGTGATATCTTCTTCCTGGACAGGCCTCCTACCTTAAATTCTTTCAGGCAGTAAGTGGGAAGTTCAAAGGTTCTTCCTGAGTCTTTTGGGGCTTGGTTGTTTTCAGCTCAAAATAATCTTCATGCCAGAGTGGCATATCTTGGGGTGGCCTGCCCTGAGCTCCATCACATGTATGGTAGTCTTATCCAAACCACCTGAGGAGGTGGAATTCAAAGTACATTTGCTTCCTTTCCTGGATTGTCTAATGCTGTCTTCCCCCATACTCAAGAAATACTATTATTTACAGAACTGTGACATATCCTCTTTGTACAGGAAGAAACAATAATTAACATCAATTGAATATTTACTATGTGCCAGGAACATAGTATTAAGGTGTGTTAATTTGTACAATCCACATGTAGACTCCGTGGGGTAGGTGCTATTATTATCATCTCTACTTTTCATTTAGGGGAGCTGAGGCACAAAAAGAGTCAGTAGCTTGCCAGGCTCACATGGCCAATTAGTGGTAAATGTGGGATTTGAATTAAAGCAGTCTTACTCCAGAGCCCACCTCTTTCCTTACTCTGCTACACTGCATCTCAGACACATGGTCACTCAAATGCCATCTAATAGAGGAAGGGTAAAGCTAGGGCATCTATACTATGTCTGTCTTACTATAAGCCACTCTAAGTTTCTTTTGGGGGAGTTCAAGACGCAGATAACACAAAAATAATTCTAGGGACCCAGGTAGTGACCGAGACGTCTGCAAGGAGTTGCTGTTGAAGGGGTAATGCTGTAGCAACCCAAACAGATCTCTGTTAATTGTTGCTCCAACATTTCCTAGAGTGCTTCTGATGCCTTAAAAAAATCACTCGTGTGATTATTGAAGGATTATTTAATCCTCACAACTACCCAATTACGTAGGTGTTACTTTTGTCCTCCACCTCTCAGAAGGAGGAACTGAAGTCCTAAGAGGACGATCATGTTGTCCAAGGTCACAGAGCTGGTAAGTGGCAGAGCAGCCTGGATTTAAACTCATGCAGTTTGTTTTTAGAACCCACATGTTTAAATGTTGCAAATGATGTAGGAAATCTGGAGTCTAAAAGCTCATGCAGGGGAGTTCCCTGGTGGCCTCGTGGTTAGGATTCCAGGCTTCCACTGCCATGGCCCAGGTTCAATCCTTGGTCAGGGAACTGAGATCCTGTAAGCCACAAGGCGCAGCCAAAAAAAATAAAAGCTCATGTAAATCAAAGGTCAGAGCAATGAGTCACCAATCTGGGGGAAACAAAAACCTGCAGGACCAACTTATTGAAAAGCAAAGCCAGCAGTTGATCAAAAGGGCAAGCTCAGAAGAGCCTCAAGCAAAGAAGGAGCAGGACAGGGCAAAGGAGACTGGAAAACAACCTAGAGCACTAGCACAAAGGATATTTGAATTTCGTGTGAATACCTGTCCCAGCCAGGAAACTTCATGTATGTTTCTATTAGTGCAAAGACCAGTCCAAAGGCTTATCTAACCTAGAGCTATAGAAAGAAATAGGTTAAGTAGGAATGCCTGGATGGAGTGGTCATGGCATATTCAGATAAACAGTTGCTAGAGACTATTTTAAAAAATGATAAAATTATGGACTATTAGGGGTCAGGAAAAAATACTAGACTCCTCCCCACCAGGTTTATCCTTAAGTCCTTTTGATAACATTCCTATCAAGAGGTCACCTATCTTCTGCTCAAACACAACCTCCTGGGGCAGCCTATTTGATTTTCAGGCAACTTTCGCAGTTCTAAACTTACTCTTTATGTTGACCTAAAATCTGCCTCCCTGTACTTCTCCTTTTGGCCAGAGACACAAATAAGTCAAAGCCCCAAACACATGACAACAGACTTTGGGGCACATTTTGGAAAGGTACTGAGAGAGGATAAATTGTGCTATAGCCTAACATGACTGGAAAAGTAAGCATGTTATCGAACCCAAGTTCATAACCAAAATGTTGGAGTTTAGAGCAGAGAAAGGTTTATTGTAAGGGCCAAGCAAGGAGAATGGGTGGCTCATGCTGAAAAGACCCAAACTCCCTGATGGGTTTCAGAGAAGAGTTTTTATAGGCAGTTTGGTGGGGAGGTCTACAGGGTGTGTGACTTTCCTCTGATTGGTTGGTGGTGAGATAACAGGGTGATGTTCCAGGAATCTCAGTCATCAGCCTTCTGGTTCTGACCAGTCTGGGGTCCATGTGCTTGTGCTCAGCCTGAAGTTACTATCCTCCACCTGGGTGGGGGCCTTAGTTCCTGTAGAACAACTCAGAGACGTGTACCAGATTGTTATATATAGCCTTTGAGGAGGAATTAGGACTCTGCTTTATAGGTGTACCATTGTTTCTTTCTGCATTCCCTCACTCTCCTAATTAGTAACTTTTTGAAACTGACCTTTGGAACTCAGGGAAGGTCTAGGAGGCTGAAAGTCTTTTTCTTACAAACAAGAAATGGGGAACATGGAAAGGATTTTATGTCCTGGAGGGCCTCACAGGGTCCTGCTCAGTTTCAATCCCCCCATTTCTTTGATTCCCCTCAATCTTGAGGGGAACAAGTGTTGGACAAGAAAGGGAATACCATTTTGGATAGAGAAGTTAATCGTAAACTCGGCAGAGGGACTCGGTTTTAGGGGGACTCAGTTTCAAGCACAGGCTGATTTTTCTCATGGAAAGGCTGGTTTCTTTGACCATGGAAAGTTGAGTTTCTTAAGACATGATTTCTCCAAGAGGGGATTTTATTTTGGACTTGCTGTTGTCTGAGCTCATTCTTATGGATCTTCCAAAATACCCTCAGAGCAGTTCGTTCCCATGGTAAACTCAAGTTATAGTTTGACTTTGTTTACTTATTTCTGGCCCACAGGTCTTGGCCCCATTCAGTGAAGAGTATGAGGAAGGAATTTCTGTTCCAAATAAAGTCAAAGCTCAGCAACTCTCTCTCTCTCTCTCTCTCTCTCTCTCTCTCTCTCTCTCTCTCTCTCTCTCTCTCTCACACACACACACACACACACACACACACTGCAATTGTTACATGTAACCCCAAATAAATGTTATCTTTGTGGCTAACCTGATCATTTAGGATAAACATTCAATATTTAAGGGATGCTGCATAAGTGTAATAAGGACAGAAAGAACAAGCTCTGTCTTATTTTGTTGATGACTTTAATGGCTAAATTAGTAAGATAAGATAGAGACAGGTTAAGGGGATGCAAAAAGTTATGCATTTTTTGTCTCACGAGAGAAAGAGAAATTAAGAGAGGGAGGGAGGGAGAGAGAGAGAGTTTGTACCAGACAGAAAGAGGAATGTGCCATACAGGATAGTCTGGAAAGATCATCCAAGATATACAGCTTCTTGGCCTCTGTATGATGAGAAAGAAAGGAAAAATGGAAACAATGGCAACTATAGATGAAAAGTGGAGTTCGTGAATCAAAATTGAGAAGGATTTATGAACCACATAAAGAGAGAAATTCCATGCTGGGTACTTGTGAATTTTTCCAACCAGAGTCTTGAAAATTAAGAAAAGATGTATTAAGAAGTTGTGGCAGTGTAAATATAAGAATTAAAGAAAGAAATGATAGGGTTTAAATTGGAACTCAAAGAAGCAGAAACAATTATTTTAACAGAAGTTTGGAATAGCATTTCATGAGGTTCCTTTTCTTCCCCTTGGGTGTGTGTAGAGAGTCAGGGGCTCTGACTTGGCAGAGATCTAAATCCCAAAAGGCACTGGTACAGCCTTTGTAATGTGGTTCCAGGGAATAGCAGGGGTGGGGTGCAGAACAGGACAAACTTGGGTTTAGGCAAAAAGAAAAGAGGGAGTACAGAAGACTGTGCAAAACTGTCAGGGAGGAAGAATTTTTCCTCTACCATTTTAGGTTCCTCTGTCTGGTCTAAGAATTAAACTGACATGAAACAGATTAAGAGGAGAAAATCAAACAAAAGTTTAATAACGTATATACATGGGAGAGACCCAGGAAAACTGAGAAATTTATGAAAAAGGCTGAAGCCCTCACCTTAAATACCATCTTCAGCTAAAGGCAAAAGAGGATGTTTGGGGTAAGGGTTTGGGACTTCAAAGGGGAGGAAAGCAATTCACATGGAGAAGGAAAAGCAAATGTTTGGTAAACAGATGTTTTGCTGGCCTCACAGAGACAATGGGACACAGAGAAGATTTTTAACAAGCAGACTTTGCTAGGTTCCTCCCTGACACACCTAGTTCATACTATAGTTATCCAAGGTGATAACCCTTCCTGGAACAAGTCCTCTATATTCTTTTAGGTAGTTAGTGTTACCAACCAAGCTTGGGTCCTGCATGCAGTAAAGCCAATCTACTGACACCAGGTTGTGTGAAGAAAGGTGCAGCATTTATTGTAAGGTGCCAGACAAGGAGTCCAAGGACAAAACACGGAAACTCCCCAGTGGGTTTCAGGAAAGCATTTTTACAGGCCAGGTGAGGGAGGGAAGTCACAGGGTATATGATTAGCTAGTGCACAATTCTCTGATTGGTTGATGGTGAGGTAACAGGGCGGTGTCATGGGGTTAACTTTATCCATCCGTAGGTGCCGAAAGGTCTGTGCTCATGATCATCAAGTAGCTAACTTCTTCCATTTGGTGGGAGTTTTAGCATCTGCAAAACAACTCAGGACATGTGCATCAGATACTATTATCTAGGTACTTCAGAGAGTTGCTAAAGCAGAGGACATAGGAGAGGGGTCTGTTCCTGGAAAGCCCCTTAGGGTCCTGCTCAGTTACATTAGGGGAAAGGTCAAAGGTTCTTCCTGAGTCTTTGGGGCCTTAAGAATAATCAACCTAAATTAATTCTCATGTTTAAGAGATAAAATTAGGGGTGGCAGATATTGCTTCCCTACAAAACAAACAGGGAGGAGCCTTCCAGACAAGGCAGAAACTCTATTGGATCTTATAAGAGCTCTTTTTCAGTTCTGCTGTTGTCAAAGCCAGATTTGTAAAGTGCAAAGAAGGGCCATGAGGCAGTTTTAGAAAAGAAGTAGACACCCAGGATGCTGGGGAAGTAGAATAAAACAAACACACACACACACTATCCTGAATGCCATTATTCTGGAATAGCCTATAACCCAAGCCCAACAGCAATTTAGGCCAATGCTGCAGTCCTACAAGCAGCTCAGTAGTGTGAGCTGGGTACTGAAAACTTTTCCATAGCTCTGACCCACAGAAGGTGAACCCAGGGTTCACCAGCAGGCTACATTTTTGTGAGTAGTTCTTTAGGGGGGCAGATATTCTAGGGTTTTCTCCGGGTCAGAGAGAGAGAAAAGTTACACTGAGTGCCCAAAGCAAAAGGAGCCAGGCAGAATCTCTCTTCTCCTCTGCCTGCTGTTGTCAGGTACACCCTCAAAAAGTCTTGAGTGGATATTGTGTGGAACAGGAGACAACCTTCTCTGACCTCGTGATTTTGCTGAAGGTAATGAAAAGAATGAGTGGATCCTTTCTATTTCCAGTAGCAACAATTGGATGATGGGAATGGAAACTCTACTGCCTGTAAACTATAGGATGGGAGAACAAAATGTCTAGGAAGCTAATCCTTTATTAATCACTAGTTGATCTCCCTACACTGAGGAACTCTTTCTAGATTTTAAGATCTGATTATTTAATCCCTTCATAGTGCCACATTGTTTATAATTTATCCCAGATAAGAAGTGCATTTTCTTGCCAATGCTTAAAATGCAAAGATATTTAACCCTGAACAAATGAAAAGTAACATAAAGAAAATGAGCTTTATTCATTAGGATGCTCTCAGCTCTGGCTGAATAAAGAACATCTTTTTTTTCACCTAAATTTTAAGTGATAGAGTGCCCTGGATCAAAATCTTAATGACATTTATCCTGTTATCCAACACCTCTAAGAGGTTGAAGGGATTTATAAATATAGTTGTCTTCACGTTTCAGACACATCTTTCACTCTTTTTGACAGTTATTAAATACATTAATTTTCTGGTGGTAATTTCAATGTAATAACCATATAAAAATGTAAGTCTTATTTTCCCATCAGAAAAGAAGAAACTGGGAAGTATCTTCAGAGCCATAAATTAGAGTATGAAAGACCCTTAAGCTGCCATTCACGGAGTGGGGTGGAATTTTGTGTGTCAGAATTGAATTAGAAAAATATAATGTGGTTAGAGTGAAAGGGATTTTTCTATGTAGTACTTCCCTAACCTGGTTAGAGAGATATAGTAGCCTTATCAGAATTATTAGTAAGTAAGAAACACATAGACATGAGACACGGTCTTGAATTTTTAGTTAACTCTACCAAAATAAACCCATAAATAATGTAAGGAAAAAGCATTATTGAAGCAGATAGCTTAAAAATCAAATAACTTGGGAGTAAACATTGGCTTGGTACAACACTCTGTGAAGGACCTGAATTTATTTCCCGGAGGTGAGGCTAGTTGGCTCAGCTCTGTTCCCGGGCTCTAGGATGTACCCCCTAACCTTAGCTAGATCTTTGGCTAATGCACACTGTTGGCCCCAACGGAACTAAACCAAAGATCAGGTAAATGGCCTAAATATACATAACAATAGAAAAACCATCCAAAGGGCATTCCTTCTCCCTAAATGAAGAATAACACATTATTTGTAATGAAAATGCCACTTTTATTCAGAAACATCTATTTTAGGATATATATGGTTCTTAACATCCATCATTGTTAAAAGCCCCAAATGAGCCCCAGAGAATAGCCGGAAGCAAGCATGACAGAGCATTTTTGAAGGTTGGCTGGTAGTATTATCCCCATCATTGCTTTTGAGGCAAAACTGGCTGATTTCTTGTTCATTATAAAGACCTTCCTTTCAGACACACCACGACTATTTCACATCCTGCTTTGGCAACTCATTTCATTTTGCTTCATGACTTTTCTTTCTTTTTATTTAATTTTTAATGTTACCAAGGTAATATATGTATATGGTTTAAAAATAAAGTTTAACTTGAAAAAAGCAGTCCCTTTATTCATATTTCTCCACTTCCCAGGCCCACTTGAAACTTTCAACTATTTCTTCTAGTATTTCCTTCCATATTTCTAAGGGATATGCTTATGTTACAATTTTTTGACTTATCAACTTTGTAAAACTTGATTGTCTATTAACTTCTTATAATGGCAGATGAAAAATTTAAGCTCTCTGCTTTCCTCTCACAGATTTACTTCTATTATTATTTAAAATATCAGTAAATAATATTCACTGTTGAACTAAGTGTTCTACCATGATTCCATTTCTTTTCTCATACAATTTTTTTGTCACTAATTTTCTTTTTTGTTTGTTTTCATTTGCCTTGTTTTCTGTTTACCTAACATTAACTTTTCCCCCAAATGTCCGTCCAGAATTGTCAAATGCCCATCAATATTTTTTACAAGCACTCAAATACTTAGAAAAAATTGCAAAAACTCTACCAGTTCCATTTTTCCCTATGAGCCTCTTTTTCACTGTCCTTTATCCTCCCGTTTCAATCTAGAATGGCTGCTTCTGCACTGCAGGCCTGGGGCACAGTTCTTCTCTTATAACCTGCTTTCATCATTCTGTGTTGGATCACCTACTTTCTATATCCTATTATCTTTTTCAGTTTACTCCTTCACTTTGATAAAGCATATGCAACCTGAGAAAAGATACATGAAAAGTAAAGTTTTGAGTTCTTGTAACCTGTCTTATCTTAAGGGTTTTGCTCAAGTTGGAGACTTGCTTGGCAATTCTTGGCTATATAACAGTGATATATTATGAGAGTGATAGCAAAAACTCAGCCTCTGTGCACCGGTGCCAAATCGAATCTCAGAGACAGAGCTTTGGGTGAAGTAGAAAAGAATAACTTTATTGCTTTGCCAGGCAAAGGGGGACACAATGGACTCGTGCCCTCAAAAACTGTGTGTCCCAACTTGGGGGGACTTGGTGAGGAGTTTTATAGCAATGATTCAAGGGCAGGGTTGCTGATAAGGAACAGAGGGTGTACAAGGCCTGCATTCCTTTAATCTGGCCTCAGGTGGTATCTTGATGAGCTCCTGTGGTTCTCAAGGTTATCAAGCTGTGACCTTCTCTCTGGAATGAAGAATGCTTCATCAAGTAGTTAACATCTTCCATTTGGTGGGGGTTTTAGTTCTGCAGAGGAGCTCAAAGATATTGTTATGTGTATCCCTTGAGGAGGAACCAGGACCCTGTCCCAAGGCTGTGCTATTGTTTCTTGACTGTTCCTCCCTTGTCTCTGCATCCCCTCCCTTCCCTGATTAGCAACTGTTTGATCCTGCCCTTTGATCAGGGAAGGTCATGGAGGCTGAAGCCTAAACAAGAAATGGGGGACACAGAAAGCCTTCCATTCCCAGGAGCCCCACAGAGTCCTGCTCAGTTTCAAAAGTGATTAGAGTCTCTATGTGTATGTGTGACCAGGCAGAAGCTGGCCTCTTCATAGGGACACTCCAAATGTCAGTTCTTTTTCTCTAAGGACCTTAGTTTCTCTAAGAATAGTCATCCACTTCATTATCTTGAGCAAAGCAGTAGTAGTATATACCTGGCTGTGTCTAAGAATAGGGTACAGGAAAAGAGTGAGTGTCCCACTGCCCTTTTTGTTACTGAACCAAACCTTGGGTTCACTTGCCCACATGAGGTAAAGACAATCTACTGACACTGGGTTGTGGTGAAGGAAAGTTCAGTGTTTATTGCAGGGTGCCACGCAAGGAGTCAGGACAGCTAATGCTCAAAACTCCTGACATCCCCAATGGGTTTTAGCAAAGCATTTTTAAAGGCAAGGCAGGATAGGGGAGTCACCGTGAAACAGGAGGGAAGTGGGCAGGGCACAACCTTTGAAAGAATGACATAGCCCGAGGACATGATATAAATGGATTAGAACCAAATGGGTCCAAGATGGTGGACAAGTCAACTTCCACTAGAACCTGAACCTCAGTATAAGCTCATTGTTACACATCAGCAAGCTAAATGACACACCCACAGGCGCCATGACAGTTCTAAGATGACCATAAGGATCAAAAAGTGGGCAGTGGCCCAATTCCTGGAAATCCCTGCCCCTTCCCAAAATAGTTGGAATGCTCCTCCCACTCATTAGCCTATGAAATTACCCACCACTATAAAAACTGACAACCCCATACCCTGGTGCCTCTCTCACCTTCTGAGATGGCCCACACTCTGTCTGTGGAGTGTGTTTCTCTCTAAATAAATCCATTTCTTACCTATCACTCTGTCTCTCACTGAATTCTTTCTGTGATGAGACATCAAGAACCTGAGCTTCATTAAGTCCTGAAACCAGGTGTGTGATCTCAGTTGGAAGACTGTGGGTTTTGGCCGGGTTCGAGTCCTGGCTGCATGGGTTCAAGTCCCAGTCTGGGTTTTGGCTGGGTTCAAGACCCAGCCGCATGGGTTCAAGTCCCAATCTGGGTTTTGGCTGGGATCGAGTCCCTGCACATGGGTTCAAGTCCCAGTCTGAGGTGCACAGTTTCAACAGTGTAGGTGTTCAGCTCATGCACAGTTCTCTGGTTGGTTGATGGTGAAATAAAGTAAAAAGACAATAAGTTGTTGCAAATATTTCCTGGTTCTTGCCAGACTCCAAAGGGGATGTATTAATTTCTTCCATTTGGTGGGGGTTTTAGCATCTGTAAAACAGCTCAGGAAACATGCATCAGATACTGTTACCTAGGTACTTCAGAGAGGAGCTACAGCAGAGGACATGGGGGAGGGGTCTGTCCCAGCAAGGCCCCATAGGGTCCTGCTTGGTTACACTTCTTCTCAGCTCCATGATTTATCCTTGAGCTACACTATCATCCTTGAGTTTGGAGACTCCCCAGTTAAATTTTTCCAGAGACTAAACTTCTTATCTCCTATTGGAGAAGGAGAGGTAGTCACCACCTGCATGGATCTGAAGAGGGGACCTGGTGAGTCCAAACACTCTGTATATTATCTTTCAACCAATCATTCTGTTTTCATTCTGTGCCACTTCCCTACCTTCTATAGCACTGACCCTCAGGTTCTGCCGGGATACAGGGGTCACTTCTCATTACTCTTCCCCCTCTGCAGGCACTTAAGTTATACATTTCTTTATTCTGCAGAATTCATTTACATTTTTCCTTCCACTTTTTGTTTTCTGAAAATCTGTTGAAATCTTTTGTCTACTGTTGTCTCCTCTCCTATTTTCTTAGTCCCTGTCAGTGAATACTTTTCATTATTCCTATCCTTGGCATTTTTTTTAAAATTTATTTATTTGGTTTCGCAGGGTCTTAACTGCAGCAGGCAGGCTCCTTAGTTGTGGCTCGTGGGCTCCTTAGTTGCAGCTCACCAGCTACTTAGTTGCATCATGCAGGCTCCTTAGTTGTGGCAAGCAAACTCTTAGTTGTGCCATGCATGTGGGATCTAGTTCCCTGATCAGGGACTGAACCCAGACCCCCTGCACTGGGAGCATGGAGTCTTAACCACTGTGCCACCAGGGAAGTTGCTTGACATTTTGATAAAATTTTGGGAGGAAAACAAGATAAATTCATGTTGTCAGTTTGCCATATTTAACTAGAAGTTTGTTTACCCATTACTTTTCTATAAGCAAGGTGGTTTGTACATTCTTCTCTGTTTACCTGTGATTACAGGTGATTTAGTGCAGCCTTAACTGAAAGGACAAGAAAACTAAATTAAAGTAGCCTGTATATGAAGACTGTTTTGACTTCAACTCAGCAGTACTTCTTAGGGTCCTATAGAAAGTGTAACCAAGCAGGAGCCTATAGGGAGTTCCTGGGACAGACCCCTCGACCCCATGTCCTCTGCCTTCCTCTTGTTTGTAGAAAAGCTATAGTTTTCCGGGCCTCCCATGAGTCACAAAAACCTGGCTCATGAATTAATGATTGAAAGGATGTGAACATGTAGTGACAAAAATAGTAGTTGGACCAGGAAAACTGGTAACAACTTAAACAGTAAATCAGCCATATGGCAGTTGCAGAATCTTTAGTTCCTCCCTGAAGTACATAGATAACAGTATCTGATGTACATTCTGAGTTGCTTTACAAATATTAAAACCCCCACCAAATGGAAGAAGCTAACTACATGATGACCATGAGTACTTAGCCCCCAGACCTACTGGAGCCTGAGGATTGATAATTTTAACCCCTGTGACACCTCCCTGTTGCCTCACCATCAGCCAATCAGATAATTGTGCATGAACTGATCACACACCCTGCTACTTACCTGCCTCACCTGGCCTTTAAAAACTCTTCCCTGAAACCCATTGAGGAGTTTGGGTTTTTTGAGCATTAGCTGCCCCAGAATCCTTGTCTGTCACCTTGCAATAAATGCTGCACTTTCCTTCACAACAGCCCGGTGTCAGTAGATTGCTTTACTGTGCATAGGTTAGTGGACCCAAGTTTGATTGGGTAACAAAAGTAATTTTATTTTTCTATACTTTAGGGAACACCATCAATCTTGGGACTATTACTAATTAATGAAAATATCAGGGTACCCTTCATCAGTTGTCTCTCAAACACCTATCCTAAGCACTGTAGTGAGAGAATTATAAGGAGATAGTAAGTTGAAATCTCATAAAGGCAATTCAGGTATTTGTGTGGGAATTTTTTCAGCTAACCTTTACTTATTATGTAAATCCAAACATCAGATAATCATACATATAGCTTCAAGTTACACTAAAATATTTTATGCAATTCTGAGACCTATTAATATCTCAGTCATTTATTCAGAACTATCCCTGCCAGCAAGAAATTATATAATCTCCATTTTTTTCTACTTATTTAGTCTGAGAAATATCTATGGCAGGAGATTGGGCTTCTTAAAAAGAAAAAAAAAAAGAAGAAGAAGTGAAAGAGAAGCTAAACTGCATAATTCCTTGTTCAAGAATTTATTACATTGTTAAATGTTTTAAAGCAGTGTAAAAAAAAAAAAAAGAAGAAAAAAGCTTTGGTAGGCAGAATAATGCCTCCCACAAAGATGTCCATGTCCTAATTCCTGGAGCCTGTGAATATGTCCATGTCCTAACTCCTGAAGCCTGTGAATATGTTATAATACTTAGAAAAGGCCAATTAAGATTGTGGATGGAATTAAGGTTGCTAATCAGCTGACTTTGAAATGGGGAGATTATCCTGAATTATCCAGGTGGGCCCAATATCATCACAAGGGTACTTTTAAGTGGAGGAGGGAGGAAGAACACTATCAGACTGATGGAATGACAGCCATTGCTGGCTTTGAAGATGGAGGAAGGGGGCCAGGTACCAAGGAATGTGGGCTATCTCTAGAAACTGAAAAAAGCAAGGAAATGTATTCTTCCCTGGAACCCCCAGAAAAGAATGCTGCCTTGCTGACACCTTAATTTTAATCCACTGAGACCTGTACCAGACTTCTGACTTCCAAAACTGTAAGATAATTAAGCCACTAAATATGTGGTAACTTGTTACAGCAACCATAGAAAACTAATACATGAGCCATATGGTGAGACTTCACTTCATTTATTCAGCATACTTATTGAACACTAACTAGTACAAATCACTGTACAGGTAATATGAAGGCTACAGAGATGAAACATGAGAGCCTTAATTTTTAGGAACTTATAGTCTAGTAGAGTGGATGAGATACTGCTTTGTTTCAGATGTGCTACCGATTGGTAGGAAGACCCTCACAGCCTGCACGCACCTATGTGCACACACACACATGCACAGTTCTTGATTTATTTACCCAAGGATATACAAATTTACCAGAAGTGAGGTGCCTATGAGAGCAGGAGCAAAACAGCATAATTCCTGTAACCCTCTGAGTCCCTAATGTGAGGCACACAGTAGTAGTAATACTGCTTGAGTAAGGCAGAGTCTTTCTGGGTGCAAGAAATCTGATTTTGTGTTACACTGTACCCTTCTCTATGTGTGGCTTATATCACTGTTGAGGAAGAATTAAATAACCTTTGCACTTCTGTTTAAGGGGATATTAATAAACATCACTGTTCTCCTGCTTCTTCAGTTGAACTCAGCATCATGAGGTTACATGTCACCCGGGGTGAAAAAGCAGAGTCAGTGAGTATTAAGGTGCACCTGAGAAGTATTTCTTCCTTGCGCTCTGCAGTGTTCTAGAAAGCCCATTTCCCCATGGGTATTTATGTAAGTGAATCTGATCACTGTACATAGAAGGTAGGAATTGATAAGAGGAATATGTATTTATACACAGAAACACACACATAGACATGTGGCTTTAGGTGTTTATAAACAAACGTTGCTAAGGTGATTAATGTATTCTCTTAAGCAAACAGATGCAAGGCAGATTTTAGGATAAATCTGGGCTTTGAAGGGTCAGAGAGGAGAAATTAATCATGAAGAAAAGAAAATATCTTGTTGAGGAAAAAAACAGTGACAGAAACAGCAAATGTTGCATCATGTTTATAATTTTTTTTTCTCCCGTCTTGGCTTGCAAGAAGGGATAGGTACAGTGACAGGGAAAGGCTAGAGAACAATAAAGCCTTGGAAGATCTAGAATCAGGGAAATCAGGGTTAGATTAAATAGTGGTTAATGGCTGAGTTTAGTGTTGCGACCACAATCGTGAAATTCAACAATGATCATTTTGGCACCTACTATGCGCTCAATAGGTTTTGTGAGAATACAGAGATGAGCAAGAACAAGTTCTTGGCATCAAGTAATTTTCAGTCTAGCATTTGGGTATAAATACTCATATAACTCTAATGCAAGGCCAGATATAGGAGCTCTTAGCTACAAGAACAGGGGCATGTTAGTCAAAGAGGGAGAGGGATCAGACTGATGGGTGATGGGGGATGGGACAGAGGAAAAGAGAAAAGCCTCAATGAGGGAGGAGGTATTCAAATGGAGCTACAGAGATGGCTAGAAGTTCAACAAGAAAAATGGACGGGAAAAATGTGGACCATTGGGAAACAAGACTGAGTCTCTGCCCTCAGTGAGCTCAGGGTCTTTGGGGGACTATCATGGACAAGTCACTTAATGTTACTGATTGAATTGGGCCCTGCTGCTCACCGCTTACAAAATTAAACTCATAAACATTGGTAGAGGGGAAAAATTGTCTTTAATCAGAATGCCGGCAATCTGGGGAGATGGTGGACTCAGTGTCCCCAAAGAACCACCTCCGAAGATTCTGCTCGGCCATGAAAGTTTTCATGGAAAGGAGGAAGGTAATGTCAGTTAATCACTGAGATGGGGGGTCAGAGTCATCATGATCACCCACTGAGTGCCGGCTCTTCAACTCCTTGTGATCTTCCTCTAGACGTTATCTTGTTCACACAGTTTGGTCACACAGTTTGTTTGTTGGATTACTGAACGGGAAGCTAGGAAAGAGATCTGGTCATCTGTTAATTACCTAGTCTTCATTTCTACTTCTTTGATCTACAGAAGGAACCGACAAGTTTGGCAAGGTATTGTGGGATTAAAAGATTTGAAAGCTGTGCTCAGGCCAGAGATGAGTAGAGCAGCGGTCCCCAACCTTTTTAGTACCAGGGACCAGTTTCGTGGAAGACAGTTTTTCTACGGACCAGGGGGGTAGGGGGTGTTCAGGAGGTAATGCGAGTGGTGGGGAGCGATGGGGAACGGCAGATGAAGCTTCCCTCGCTCGCCGCTCACCTCCTGCTGTGCGGCCAGGTTCCTAACAGGCTGTGGACCGGTATGGGTCCTCGGCCCGGGGGTTGGGGACTCCTGGAGTAGAGCATGGGGGAGGCTGGTTAACAGTTAGTTACAATATAGCTTTGCTAAAGTGACAAGGAAAAGGGCTTCCTGCTGAGGGTGGTTTCCTGCAAAGAGCTGCTTACATTAACCTTTTGAAGCCTCACTTTCCTCATCTTTGAAAATGGAACTTGGAATGGCTTTCCTACATGGAGCTATGGTAAGACTCAAATTACTGTATGTGAAAGAACAGTTTAAAAGTATGAAGGGAAAGCAACCTAAATGTCCATTGACAGAGGAATGGATAAAGAAGATGTGGTACATATATACGATGGAATATTACTCAGCAATAAAAAAGAACGAAATAATGCCTTTGCAGTGACATGGATGGACGTAGAGATTGTCATACTGAGTGAAGTAAGTCAGACAGAGAAAGACTAATATATGATATCACTTATATATGGAATCTAAAAATATGGTACAAATGAACCTATTTACAAAACAGAAATAGAGTCACAGATGTAGAAAACAAACTTACGGTTACCAAGGGGGCAAGGGGGCAGGGAGGGATAAATTGGAAGATTGGGATTGACATGTACACACTACCATATATAAATTAGATAACTAATAAGGACCTACTGTATAGCACAGGGAACTCTACTCAATAATCTGTAATGACCAATATGGGAAAGGAATCTAAAAAAAGAGTGGATATACATGTATGTATACCTAATTCACTTTGCTGTACACCTAAAACTAGCACAACATTGTAAATCAACTATACTCTAATAAAAATTAATTTTTGAAAATAACAAAAAAGAAGTATGAAGGGCATTATAAATGTTCAGTGATATGATTGTGTGAATCTGGCTATCCTCTCCCACTTCTTAGTCCTTCTGCGTTGCATAGAGGAGTCTCCTGGGCCAGAATGAACCAGGGTAAGTACCTGTCCTCTTAACTGCTTCAGTGATGAGTCAGATGAATGCCTTGACTCCAACACATTTGCCTGGCTCTCTGACATTCTCTGGCACTGTTTCTTGAATAAGCATATTCCTACTTGATTGGCCTATTGGGAAAATGGATTCTTATCTGGGAGGCATCAGGCGTCTGAACACCGGGTTGGAGCTCTTCTTGCTGGGGCCCTCTGAGCCATTGGTGTCTTGTCAGACTGCAACTTCTCCCCAGAGTTAACCTTGTTACGCTCTTCAGCTGAGGTCTTCCAAGTGGGAGGTGCAGCAGCAAATGGAAGGCTTTCAAAAATCTACCTGTGGGTAACTTTTACTGAAAATATTGCTATTAATGCACACGTATTCACCTAAGAGTAATGGAACAAAAGAGGGAGTGGGCTTTTGAAATTGATGGCTAGGGTGAACACAATTTGTACTAAGTTTGCCTCTCAATTGGACTTGTGACAGCTTTCAGCTCGGTTTGAAACATCAGAGAAATTTGTCTTTTGTCCCTTGAAGGGGAAGTGGCTAAATTGATTTGGGTTATTTGCCTGGAAAGCTGTCTCTCTGGATGCATGAAACAGCCTCTTTGATAAAGAGGGCCCCTTGGTCATGGCTACCTTTTATAATTACAAAGTGCACCACGTTTATCAGCAATAACGATGTATAGTTTCTCTGTGGAAATGTTCTGGCTGAATTGCAGCTGTTTATCATTATTTCTAAATCAAAAGCTCTGAATGGGTTGTGACGACTGCCAGACAGGTGTTATTTAAATAAATAAATAAACAAAACATTGGGAGAATTCTGATTACATTTCTCAAAGAAGTGACATCTCAGGTAGTTAGAATAATCATCCTGAGCGCTAGTCTCCCCCCACCAGCCTGCACCTGGGGAAGTTGAGCGACAGCCCTGGGGTGGGTGGAGCGCTGGTGGTGGATCTACTTAAAGTATCGCTGCTCCAGGATTATATGGAAGATGAAAGGAGCACAAAAGTTGGATGGCCCCCTGATATCTTGCCTATTTCCATCTGGTACCCAATGAGGAAACTGGAGGAAACTTGATGTGCCCCTTTATATGACTGAGAGTAGTATCTTAAGAAGCAATACATAGTCCATATAGAGAGAGCTTTTTTTGAAGATAGAAACATGGAATATAGCTTGGTTTTTCAATCTATAAGATGGGTAAGGTAATGCTTTCTATTTACCTCTCTAGGCCCTTTATATGTGTTAGTTAACCAAGACAGTGCATGCAAAACAGTGCAATGCCTGCCTGTCACAGGGTAGGGACTTTATAAAGATAAATATCACATCGCTATTGCTGATAAACGTGGTGCACTTATTTGAAAAATGAGTGGATACATGAACAGTGGGTAGTGGGAAGCTCCACTTGGGTGTGTCCCTTTGGGAGGAAACATGCTCCTGGCTAAACCCCTGAGTGTCTTAAATGGAAATAGGTGAGGAGTCCATAAGAGGGAGAAAGTTCTAGGCAACAATTACATGGCCTTCCCTGGTTCTATCAGAGAAGAAACTACAAAGATTCCTCTTTTACTTCTCACAATTCCTTCATCCTCTTATTCCTGCAATTTTTTTTGGCAATCGAGTATCTGTACTGTCCTCTCCTATGTTAAGCATGCATCATCATGCTATTAGAGTGCTATTTCCATTATGAGGTTCTCTTTTTTTATTAATAGTAATAATATTAGCATAGATATAGTTTTATTGAATGCTTATTATATGTTAGGCACTTGGACAAGCATCTTTGCATGCCTTACCTCATTTTATACTTAATATCCTTTAAGGTGTAGGTATACTGAGGCCCAATGAGGTTAAATGATTTTTGTAAAATCATATGGCCAGAAGAATGTGAATACATTTCAGAAGAATATTAAGAAATACTAAATATTTTTAAATAGTGTATTGGAGGAAAGGAAAAATGCAAATGGAATTGTTTTGTCAGGCCAAATGAAGTCTGAGGAGTGAATTCCTAATCATCTTCAAGTTTATGAAGGTATATTGTCCTTGATTTCTTTAGGGAGAGTAGCAAGAAGAAATGGACTAATGTGGATGAAAAGACAGAAAGAAGGTACCATGTGCTGTGGTCAAACCTCTGGAATAAGTGACCCATGGATGATGGCCAATTCCACAGTTAGCCAGGGGGCTTGGTTGATTTGTTCAAATGCTTGCTCAGTAACCAGGGTCAAATAAGCTCACCTCTTGAAACACAAGGCTCAAGATATAGGCGCATGTTTCTGCCTCCAGATTTATTTTGCTTTCTGTCCATTGCTTTAGAGAGATCCATTTCATTAAACTATTTTCATGGTTTAAATGCATCAACTTGGTGACGTGACTTACATTTTTTTTTAAACATCTTTATTGGAGTATAATTGCTTTACAATGGTGTGTTAGTTTCTGCTTTATAACAAAGTGAATCAGCTATACATATACATATATCCCCATATCTCCTCCCTCTTGCGTCTCCCTCCCTCCCACCCTCCCTATCCCACCCCTCTAGGTGGTCACAAAGCACTGAGCTGATCTCCCTGTGCTATGCGGCTGCTTCCCACTAGCTATTGGTTTTACATTTGGTAGTGTATATACGTCCATGCGACTCTCTCACTTTGTCCCAGCTTACCTTTCCCCCTCCCCGTGTCCTCAAGTCCATTCTTTAGTAGGTCTGCTTCTTTATTCCCATCCTGCCCCTAGGTTCTTCATGAGCATTTTTTTTTTTTTTTTTAGATTCCATATATATGTGTTAGCATACGGTATTTGTTTTTCTCTTTCTGACTTACTTCACTCTGTATGACAGACTCTAGGTCCAACCACCTCACTACAAATAACTCACTACAAATAATTTCGTTTCTTTTTATGGCTGAGTAATATTCCATTGTATCTATGTGCCACATCTTCTTTATCCATTCATCTGTCAATGGACACTTAGGTTGCTTCCATGTCCTGGCTATTGTAAATAGAGCTGCAATGAACATTGTGGTACATAACTCTTTTTGAATTATGGTTTTCTCAGGATATATGCCCAGTAGTGGGATTGCTGGGTCGTATGGTAGTTCTATTTTTAGTTTTTTAAGGAACCTCCATACTGTTCTCCATAGTGGCTGTATCAATTTACATTCCCACCAACAGTGCAAGAGTGTTCCCTTTTCTCCACACCCTCTCCAGCATTTATTGTTTGTAGATTTTTTGATGATGGCCATTCTGACTGATGTGAGATGTTATCTCATTGTAGTTTTGATTTGCATTTCTCTAATGATTAATGATGTTGAGCATTCTTTCATGTGTTTGTTGGCAATCTGTATATCTTCTTTGGAGAAATGTGACTTACATTTTTTATTTTAATTTTTTTTTAGAGTATGTATTTTGACAGATAAAAATATTTATTAATAGTAATATTCATAACTTTGCATATAGGTATACAGGGATGATATCCAGCTGAAACATACCTGTAAGGTGTTCCAGATGTTTACAGCTGGAGTCTGCTCTGACTAGCAGTGCTGGTTGGGTGCCTATATCACATCAATAGTCAAATATTATTAATATCACCATATATACACACAAGTGAAAACCACAGATGAGTACCTATCTCAAGGAATTCTTTGTGAGTAACGCTATAAAGTGATTTTAATCCCATTATTGATTTTTATTTCAGTGTTTTTCAAATTGTATGTCTGTGACTCCTAGGAGTTATGGAGACATTGTTGAGGGATGGAAAAGTTCAGCTGTCTCTGTCCCACCCCCCAGCACCTTCCCAGAGCAGCTCAGTCACTACAACCTCATCCTCCCGTCCCAGTAATCTTCCTCCCAGATAACTGAGTAACAAAGCTGTTTCTTTTCTTTTCCTTTCCAGGAAAGCAGTCACTCTGAGCCCTATGAGTGAGATGAGTGTACGTGGGCATGTATGTATTAAGAGCTGCCTGACTCCACAAGGATGGTTACATTCTAGTGGAACTTTTTAAAACAATTAAACATTTATAAATATACATAACTATTACCTAGCTATTAATTAGCTGCCTTTATAGTGCTGATGAAGGCTATACTCATTCACTTTTTTTTTAACATATTTCCATACAAATAACCCAATGAAAGTTTAGTATTAGTTCTTTTGTTTGTTTGTTTGTTTTTATACTGCAGGTTCTTGTTAGTCATCAATTTTATACACATCAGTGTATACATGTCAATCCCAGTCGCCCAATTCAGCACACCACCATCCCCACCCCACCGCAGTTTTCCCCTCTTGGTGTCCATATGTCTGTTCTCTACATCTGTGTCTCAACTTCTGCCCTGCAAACCGGCTCATCTGTACCATTTTTCTAGGTTCCACATACATGCGTTAATATACGATATTTGTTTTTCTCTTTCTGACTTACTTCACCCTGTATGACAGTCTCTAGGTCCATCCACATCTCAGCAAATGACTCAATTTCGTTCCTTTTTATGGCTGAGTAATATTCCATTATATATATGTACCACACTTTCTTTAACCATTCGTCTGTCGATGGGCATTTAGGTTGCTTCCATGACCTGGCTATTGTAAATAGTGCTGCAATGAACATTGGGGTGCATGTGTCTTTTTGAATTATGGTTTTCTCTGGGTACACACCCAGTAGTGGGATTGCTGGATCATATGGTAAATCTACTTTTAGTTTTTTAAGGAACCTCCATACTGTTCTCCATAGTGGCTGTATCAATTTACATTCCCACCAACAGTGCAAGAGGGTTCCCTTTTCTCCACACCCTCTCCAGCATTTGTTGTTTGTAGATTTTCTGATGATGCCCATTCTAACTGGTGTGAGGTAATACCTCATTGTAGTTTTGATTTGCATTTCTCTAATAATTAGTGATGTTGAGCAGCTTTTCATGTGCTTCTTGGCCATCTGTATGTCTTCTTTGGAGAAATGTCTATTTAGGTCTTCTGCCCATTTTTGGATTGGGTTGTTTGTTTCTTTAATATTGAGCTGAATGAACTGTTTATATATTTTGGAGATTAATCCTTTGTCCATTGATTCATTTGCAAATATTTTCTCCCATTCTGAGGGTTGTCTTTTCGTCTTGTTTATGGTTTCCTTTGCTGTGCCAAAGCTTTGAAGTTTCATTAGGTCCCATTTGTTTATTTTTGTTTTTATTTCCATTACTCTAGGAGGTGGATCAAAAAAGATCTTGCTGTGATTTATGTCAAAGAGTGTTCTTCCTATGTTTTCCTCTAAGAGTTTTATAGTGTCCGGTCTTACATTTAGGTCTCGAATCCATTTTGAGTTTATTTTTGTGTATGGTGTTAGGGAGTGTTCTAATTTCATTCTTTTACATGTAGCTGTCCAGTTTTCCCAGGACCACTTATTGAAGAGACTGTCTTTTCTCCATTGCATATCTTTGCCTCCTTTGTCATAGATTAGTTGACCATAGGTGCGTGGGTTTATCTCTGGGCTTTCTATCCTGTTCCACTGATCTATGTTTCTGTTTTTGTGCCAGTACCATATTGTCTTGATGACTGTAGCTTTGTAGTATAGTCTGAAGTCAGGGAGTCTGATTCCTCCAGCTCCGTTTTTTTCCCTCAAGACTGCTTTGGCTATTCGGGGTCTTTTGTGCCTCGATACAAATTTTAAGATGATTTGTTCTAGTCCTGTAAAAAATGCCATTGGTAATTTGATAGGGATTGCATTGAATCTGTAGATTGTTTTGGGTAGTATAGTCATTTTCACAATATTGATTCTTCCAATCCAAGAACATGGTATATCTCTCCACCTGTTGCTATCATCTTTAATTTCTTTCATCAGTGTCTTATAGTTTTCTGCATACAGGTTTTTTGTCTCCCTAGGTAGGTTTATTCCTAGATATTTTATTCTTCGTGTTGCAATGGTAAATGGGAGTGTTTCCATAATTTCTCTTTCAGATTTTTCATCATTGGTGTATAGGAATGCAAGAGATTTCTGTGCATTAATTTTGTATCCTGCAACTTTACCAAATTCATTGATTAGGTCTAGTAGTTTCCTGGTGGCATTTTTAGGATTCTCTATGTATAGTATCATGTCATCTGCAAACAGTGACAGTTTTACTTCTTCTTTTCCAATTTGTATTCCTTTTATTTCTTTTTCTTCTCTGATTGCCGTGGCTAAGACTTCCAAAACTATGTTGAATAATAGTGGTGAGAGTGGACATCCTTGTCTCATTCCTGATCTTAGAGGAAATGCTTCCAGTTTTTCACCATTGAGAATGATGTTTGCTGTGGGTTTGTCGTATATGGCCTTTATTATGTTGAGGAAAGTTCCCTCTATGCCCACCTTCTGGAGAATTTTTATCATAAATGGGTGTTGAATTTTGTCAAAAGCTTTTTCTGCATCTTTTGAGATGATCATATGGTTTTTATTCTTCAATTTGTTAATATGGTGTATCACATTGATTGATTTGCATATATTGAAGAATCCTTGCATCCCTGGGATAAATCCCACTTGATCGTGGTGTATGATCCTTTTAATGTGTTGTTGGATTCCGTTTGCCAGTATTTTGTTGAGGATTTTTGCATCTATATTCATCAGTGATATTGGTCTGTAATTTTCTTTTTTTGTAGTAACTTTGTCTGGTTTTGGTATCAGGGTGATGGTGGCCTCATAGAATGAGTTTGGGAGTGTTCCTTCCTCCGCAGTTTTTTGGAAGAGTTTGAGAAAGATGGGTGTTAGCTCTTCTCTAAATGTTTGATAGAATTCACCTGTGAAGCCATCTGGTCCTGGACTTTTGCTTGTTGGAAGATTTTTAATCACAGTTTCAATTTCATTACTTGTGATTGGTCTGTTCATATTTTCTGTTTCTTCCTCGTTCAGTCTTGGAAGGTTGTACCTTTCTAAGAATTTGTCCATTTCTTCCAGGTTGTCCATTTTATTGGCATAGAGTTGCTTGTAGTAGTCTCTTAGGATGTTTTGTATTTCTGGGGTGTCTGTTGTAACTTCTCCTTTTTCATTTCTGATTTTATTGATTTGAGTCTTCTCCCTCTTTTTCTTGATGAGTCTGGCTAATGGCTTATCAATTTTGTTTATCTTCTCAAAGAACCAGCTTTTAGTTTTATTGATCTTTGCTATTGTTTTCTTTGTTTCCATTTCATTTATTTCTGCTCTGATCTTTATGATTTCTTTCCTTCTGCTAACTTTGGGTTTTGTTTATTCTTCTTTCTCTAGTTCCTTTAGGTGTAAGGTTAGATTGTTTACTTGCGATTTTTCTTGTTTCTTTAGGTAGGCTTGTATAGCTATAAACTTCACTCTTAGAACTGCTTTTGCTGCATTCCATATGTTTTGGATTGTCGTATGTTCATTGTCATTTGTCTCTAGGTATTTTTTGATTTCCTCTTTGATTTCTTCAGTGATCTCTTGGTTATTTAGTAACGTATTGTTTAGCCTCCATGTGTTTGTGTTTTTTACGTTTTTTTCCCTGTAATTGATTTGTAATCTCATAGTGTTGTGGTCAGAAAAGATGCTTGATATGATTTCAATTTTCTTAAATTTACTGAGGCTTGATTTGTGACCCAAGATGTGATCTATCCTGGAGAATGTTCCGTGTGCACTTGAGAAGAAAGTGTAATCTGCTGTTTTTGGATAGCATGTCCTATAAATATCAATTAAATCTATCTGGTCCATTGTGTCATTTAAAGCTTCTGTTTCCTTATTTATTTTCATTTTGGATGATCTGTCCATTGGTGTAAGTGAGGTGTTAAAGTCCCCCACTATGATTGTGTTACTGTCGATTTCCTCTTTTATAGCTGTTAGCAGTTGCCTTGT
Source organism: Balaenoptera musculus (assembly GCF_009873245.2). NCBI lineage: Eukaryota > Metazoa > Chordata > Mammalia > Artiodactyla > Balaenopteridae > Balaenoptera > Balaenoptera musculus. The sequence continues at coordinate 98,217,917 of NC_045806.1, forward strand.
GTATTGAGGTGCTCCTATGTTGGGTGCATATATATTTATAATTGTTATATCTTCTTCTTGGATTGATCCCTTGATCATTATGTAGTGTCCTTCCTTGTCTCTTGTAACATTCTTTATTTTAAAGTCTATTTTATCTGATATGAGTATTGCTACTCCAGCTTTCTTTTGATTTCCATTTGCATGGAATATCTTTTTCCATCCCCTCACTTTCAGTCTGTATGTGTCCCTAGGTCTGAAGTGGGTCTCTTGTAGACAGCAGATATATGGGTCTTGTTTTTGTATCCATTCAGCAAGCCTGTGTCTTTTGGTTGGAGCATTTAATCCATTCACGTTTAAGGTAATTATCGATATGTATGTTCTTCTGACCATTTTCTTAATTGTTTTGGGTTTGTTTTTGTAGTTCCTTTTCTTCTCTTGTGTTTCCCACTTAGAGAAGTTCCTTTAGCATTTGTTGTAGAGCTGGTTTGGTGGTGCTGAATTCTCTTAGCTTTTGCTTGTCTGTAAAGCTTTTGATTTCTCCATCAAATCTGAATGAGATCCTTGCCAGGTAGAGTAATCTTGGTTGTAGGTTCTTCTCTTTCATCACTTTAAGTATATCATGCCACTCCCTTCTGGGTTGTAGAGTTTCTGCTGAGAAATCAGCTCTTAACCTTATGGGAGTTCCCTTGTATGTTATTTGTCGTTTTTCCCTTGCTGCTTTCAATAATTTTTCTTTGTCTTTAATTTTTGCCAATTTGATTACTATGTGTCTCGGCGTGTTTCTCCTTGGGTTTATCCTGTATGGGACTCGCTGCGCTTCCTGGACTTGGGTGGCTATTTCCTTTCCCATGTTAGGGAAGTTTTCGACTATAATCTCTTCAAATATTTCCTCTGGTCCTTTCTCTCTCTCTTCTCCTTCTGGGACCCCTATAATGCGAATGTTGTTGTGTTTAATGTTGTCCCAGAGGTCTCTCAGGCTGTCTTCATTTCTTTTCATTCTTTTTTCTTTAGTCTGTTCCGCAGCAGTGAATTCCACCATTCTGTCTTCCAGGTACTTATCCGTTATTCTGCCTCAGTTATTATGCTATTGATTCCTTCTAGTGTAGTTTTCATTTCAGTTATTGTATTGTTCATCTCTGTTTGTTTGTTCTTTAATTCTTCTAGGTCTCTGTTAAACATTTCTTGCATCTTCTCGATCTTTGCCTCCATTCTTATTCTGAGGTCCTGGATCATCTTCACTATCATTATTCTGAATTCTTTTTCTGGAAGGTTGCCTATCTCCACTTCATTTAGTTGTTTTTCTGGGTTTTTATCTTGTTCCTTCATCTGGTATGTAGCCCTCTGTCTTTTCATCTTGTCTGTCTTTCTGTGAATGTGTTTTTTGTTCCACAGGCTGCAGGATTATAGTTTTTCTTGCTTCTGCTGTCTGCCCTCTGGTGGTTGAGGCTATCTAAGAGGCTTGATGGGAGGCTCTGGTGGTGGGGAGAGCTGCTCATTCACTATTAAAAATTGTGAAGACACATTTTCTCAGTTTGTATCAATCTGCTTTTCTAGCAGCAACCAACGCTTGGATCCTGGCTGACCACAATCCTCCCCACAGCTGCGGAGCCCAGCCAGTAGCCCTTCTCTGGCCAGGGAGCTCGGTGGGCAGTTGTGCCTGATTCGAGTCACCAGGCAGCGAGCCCGCTTCATGACCCCACTCAGGCAGGGAACTGAATTTCACTTACATTTTTATATGTGAAAAACTTTTAAAAAATTTGTAAATATTCTCATCTAAAATGCAAAATTCATATTGACCCTGAAATAGCAATTAATATCATTCCTGAGAACAATCTTTAAATCTCAGGGTTAAAAGTCTGGGCTAGGGACTTCCCTGGTGGCACAGTGGTTGGGACTCCACGCTCCCAATGCAGGGGGCCTGGGTTCGATCCCTGGTCAGGGAACTAAATCCCACATGCGTGCAGCAGCTGGGAGTTCACATGCCACAACTGAGGAGCCCGAGTGCTGCAACTAAGGAAGTGGCAAGCTGCAACTATGGAGCCTGCCTGCCACGGCTAAGACTCGGTGCAACCAAATAAATAAATAAATATTAAAAAAAAAAAGTCTGGGCTACATATTCTTTGAGTACACACTTAAGATGATAGTTAGCCTTTGGAAAAAATAAGGCAGATAACTGCTAAAAATATGACTAGAAAGGATAAAGGAGTTTGAACTCTAACGTTAGAATAGGATATATGTATATGGCAAGATACGTATTAAGTATCCAGATCCAAAATCTCTTTTATATGTATGATTTGAGAATTGCATAGTGAAGTGGAATCCATAGCACCTTCCTCATGTACAGTGACATATCAAACAAGCCTCAAGTTCAGTTATTATTATCTTAATGTGCAAAGTTATTTATCGATCTTTTGTGAATTTCTCTAGTGCTTATAATTATAGTACCTAGGCACTTAATGAATCAGTTAACAATGAAATCAATATACCATCCTAACCTTTCTACCTGCAACCAGAGATCACTTTCGGGGCCATGTGTACATTAGTTCTCTAGAGTACTTAGAACAATGTGGGCATTTAGTAAATGATGATTAATAAAAATACAGATAAGTCTGTGCATTGAAGAGGATAGAATTATAACTTTGGATCAATTTTTTGAAATGCTTTCTCTTGAAACAGACCTGAAATTGATCTAAGGGAACAGCAATGAACTACAAATATGGATAATACATTTTTTTCTTTCAAGTGAAATATGAACAAAATGTGTATTTAACAATTATTACTGCCTTATTATGCTCATGGTGGCTAGGCCTGTTTGGTTTTTTTAATCTAGATACTTTCCTGAAGTCCCTACCTTTAGACTTGCAGCAGATGAAGTCTTACTAGTTTCCCCACCCAGTCTCTTTGAAGGATTTATGAGCACTTGTATCAGCCTCAGGGATCTCCTTTATGGACTTGTTCTCAGCTCTGGCGTTTGACAGGACAAACCTTCTACACCCCAGAATTCAAGTCTTCCCTACCTAAACTGGCTGACGAGTCCTGTCTCTTTGATTCCAAAGTGGGAATCTTGGAGTTCCTGGTTCTTGAACCTGACCTGAACAGATTTTGCTCTGACCACTGATTATTCCAGATGGGATCTTGTAGACTAGTACTTGTTATCTTATTGAGTTCACAAACTCCTTAAAAATCATGTGAAACTTATGGATGATTGCCCCAGAAAAATTTTTCGTAACAATCCTAGTTTATTTATGGATCCCTAGATACTCATCTATGAGCCCCAGGTTAAGAATCATGGCTTTAAACTGTCACAGGCACTTTTTGGTACTCTGAAGCTAGACCCAAAGATTACAGGAAAGTGGTATATTCCAAAAGTATTTTCAGGAAAAGGTAATTTCCACTTTAAGCAAATTCGTATAACTTATCCCCTAGTTTGACATTGTCCAGAGACTCAAGTTGCATAGAAACTAGCATGAGGTAAAAATTTAATACCAAAACTGTAAGTGGAAAATAATATAGCAGTTTTGTTTATGTTGCTAAGATTAAGATCAGAGTATTTTCTTTTGGAATTGTGTGTCTTCTGGGTTGGCAGGAATATTAAAGTTCATCTTATCCAACAGCATTTCTGATGCTTGAATCCCCTCTATGTTGATCAGTTTTCCTTTTGCTCCTGAGTTAGTTCTCACATTTTTAATGTCTGGGGAAGGAGCAATTTTTTAATCAGTTTTTAAAGCCATTAGTTTGAGAATTTAAATATACTTTCTCTTTACATAAGGAAAGTTTAGCCTATTGTGACCTCAGGCGTTTTTCTCAAAATTGTAAAGAATAAAGCAAATGGATTCATGCAGTGAAAGTATATGACATAATCCTTTTTTTTTTTTTCCTGACCTGTTCTTATCTAGATTCTAACATTTGGCTTCTGCAGTCGTTGACATGACATTATTCTTTTATTATGATGAGAGATATTATCACTTTTTGAATGAGAAATAGAAGATCATTGTTGGACCAGATAAAGAAAAATTGAGTCACTTATTTACAAAATGCTTTTCTCTCTGTGACATTCACTACCTAAATTAATAGCATATTTTAGAAATCAGCCTTTTATACCATGGATATTCTAACTCAACAACTTGGATAGAAATGTAGTGAAGAGAACAAAGTATTTTTGAATGTCAGCTCCAGTAATTCTAGTTATATTTTCCATGTGTTTTCATCAAACTTGTGGATTCCAAATGTCTTTATCATTTCACAAATTCTTCCTCCCTCTTTTACTTTCATGTTGAAGTGTATAAAAACCCTAATTTTATGTATGAGAAAGGATTGAAAAATAATGAGACCAACTTCAACAACAACGTATATGCCAATGAACATTGACCTTCAAAGTAGACACCTCGGGAGCCTGCACAATTATCCCAGTTGTCATTGCTAAAAATAGTTTACAATTTTGTTTCAGAGCTAGTTCATGAGCCACAGCTGTTCCACTGGCCAATGGGGCTAGATCTGTGGTTATCAACCTTGTTTCACATTAGGAGCACCTAAGAAGCTTTTAAAATATGGTGTCCAGGCCCACCTCTAGAGATTCCAGTTTAATTGTTATGGAGTGTGGCTGGGCATGGGGTTTTTTGGACTTCTCCAGTTGGTTCTAATGTGCAGACAGGATTGACAACCATTGGGCTAAAGGTTTTAAAGATACCTAATAGCTTATCTGCCTCTTAAGAATGCTTTAAAACCCAATTTCACAGCTTAAAGACATTCAAAGTGAAGTAATAGAATAGCCTGTCAGGTAATTTACCATGGCTCTCTAATTCGCCATGATTTCTCCAGTCCAATGGCTAATTCAGCACTTTGTCTTACAAGCACATTGCCCAGAAAGCCATTGAACTGTCTTTAACAAAGGAAATCTAAAAGGGAACCATATTCACAAGCAGGGCAATCTTATTAATTTGACTTTCAGTTGACTGGGTTTAGATTTATATTTAGTTTGTTGAAGAAGGTTATTTTTGTTCTGTACTACTTTGAATAAATGGGTACTGAATTAATGTGTTTTTTACCATATAACAGCAATGAAGGAGTTTTTGTTTGCTTTTACAGCAGAGGGAGAGGAGCAGCTAAAAATACTCTTTTTATCCCATGGTCTTAGCTTATGTGGATTCGAGATTTTGTTCCAGCTTCATGGTACTTGCTATATCAATAATTTCTCCATAATGCTGATTTTTTATTGAATATGTCTTACAAAATGAGATACTATCTAACACTTCCAAAGTTCTGAATGATTTTACAGAAATACTTGATGTGGTAGAAACATTTTTAGCTCTTCCTCAAATTAATGAGGTTTGACTTTTACTACATAGATAAACATATTTATTTGATCAATATATTTGGTGGAATTAGATTTAGGAGCAGAACTCATTCTCAAAACAAAAAATGAAAGCACAATAACTTACAGATAAAATGAACGATAAAAATGTAGTTATAGGAAGAACAGGGGGAAAGTTGAAATTATGGCCTATGTGTTTTCCATGGGAAGAGAAACTTTTAAGTGACAAAGAAACAAACAAAACTCATCATTGTGGAAAAGCTCCGCATCTGTTGATGGTGAACTAAAGAGAGGCCTCAAGTCCACTGGTGAGGCTATTACATTTATGCTCTTGATAATGATGCGAACCTTGTTGTCTATTAATGCAAATTGGAATGTTAAAGGGGTGTTAATGAATTTTATCATAGCTGTTAAGAACTACCTATGAGGAACTGATACAATCCGATTGATAAGTAAGGTTGAGGGGGGAGGATCTGAAAGAAAATGCTGAAATACAGGCATCTGCCTACTCCCACAAAACCTAGGATTTCAAAAATTCCATATAATTCCACTGTCCATGTAAAATTTTAGAAATGATTCTCATACTTGATGAGGAACATTTCTTGTTTACTACGGTGGTAAAGAACTTTAAAAAAAATTTAGATGTGTTCCATGCATGTACTTCATAGACCAATATTTTGTCCCCTTTCATTCTTTAAAAATATCATAATAACCACTGTTTATTGAGCGTATGCTAGATGCCAGGCACACTGCTCTATTAGATTGAAGTATAAAAGTGCCATCTTTGACCATTGTTGATCTACATAAATAGCAATTGCATATAGTTCAACCTAATACATTATTTCAATTTATTTTTAGAACTACACTATGAGGTAGTTACTATTATCTTCATTTCATAGGTGAAGAAGCTGAGGTTCAGAGAATTAATTTGAGTCTCCAGAACAAGATAATGGCAGAGGCATGATTCAAACTCAGAATGACCCAATTCCAAAGTAAGTTTCTAGTACAGTACTGTTTCTGGCATTTTCCAATTTATTTAAGTGGTGTAAGCATAAGGCACACCTATGATAGAGGTTCAACTTTCAATTGTGCAAGAATGGAGCAGTATTGATGGATATAAGTTATTTTATATAGTTACACTAAATTGGAAGTTACAAATTAAGAAGCAGTAACAAAATATAAAAGTATGAATGCCAAAGAGAAATGTAAATTTTACACTAGCTGGCATAGATCTAAATGTTATCTTCTGTGGTTGCTAAAAATTAGCAGCTATACATACTTAGCCATATGGGTGTGAAACCATCCAGTAATTTACTACGTGACTTTGAGCAATTAACTTTCCTCTCTGAGCTTCAGCTTACCCATACGTAAGATGAAGGGTTCGGCTTAACAGATCTTTAAGATAATTTCCACATGGACTATTCTGTGATTGCCAGGATTCTATGCGTTCTAGCACTTAGATTCTTTCATGTAGTATTCACTCAATATGTCCTATGGAATAAATGGATTTGAAAAATCACCAAAGTAAAAGGCAGAAATTTTTGTTTTTAGTCTGTTAATTCAAACACGTATTTGAGCATCTATGTGTTTACCATCTTGCCACCTTGCCTAGGACTGGGTGTGTGTGGGTGTAGGTAGTGTTCAGGATCAGTGGGGAGGTAGCGTTCAGGATCAGTGGGGAGGTAGCGTTCAGGATCAGTGGGGAGGTAGCGTTCAGGGTCAGTGGGGAGGTAGCGTTCAGGATCAGTGGGGAGGTAGCGTTCAGGATCAGTGGGGAGGCAGCGTTCAGGATCAGTGGGAAGGTAGTGTTCAGGATCAATGGGGAGATGATGAAGGGATACCGTCAGAGAAATGAAAAGATCAGGTATGCATATAAAAATATACAGAATATAGAATATAGGGGGATGGCATGGCCATGCCCTGAGACATTGAAGGAGAGATTGAGCTGAGGAGAACAGTTCAGTTTTGGATATGGAAGGTTTATCTTACTGCATATAAGACATTCAAAGTGAAGATGTCCTATTGGACTTTTGAGACTAGAGAGCTCAGAAGGAGAAATTGGCTGGAGATCCATGCTGTAAGAGTATTTGTTTAGTAATAAATTAATTTTCCTTCATTCTTTGTTCTGTGTGAGGTTTAGCTATACATCAGGAGCCGTTTATAGAAGACAGACACAAGGCATATACTGAGAAGCAATATCAAGACAAGGGAGGGAAAGAAATTTCAAGGGAAGATGCTGAGAATCTAGTGAGGACTTTCCAAAGCCATAATGTAGAAAGAAAGCTGAGATTGGAAGCTGGGGTACACAGTTATGAAATGGATCATAGGAATATGAATTGGGTTTCAGGAAAGTTCTGCAAGGCCTTCCAAATCCCTTCTACATCATTTAATGCAGTCTCTATTTAGCTGTCTACACATATATAGTAGCCTTTGCCACTTAAAGGCACTGCTTAATCTCAGACATTACTGTAGCAGCTGACATGAAGGGTACTTGGGGATTGAGAAGAAGAATGACAGACCAACCTTCAGAAAATCAAGTAACTGGTAATGAGGGACATTGGCGAGATGGTTTGGAGAAGGAGAGGAATATACTATCACTGCTAATTACAAGTAAACCTTTAGTGTTTCTTTCTGGATAATAGAATGAGAAGTGAGAGTACAGGAGGACAAAAATCAATAAGCCCTTTTCTCTCTTTACTTTCCATCGTGTGTGTCATATGGCATCATTCAAGTTTCTGTTTAGGTCATTCTTTGTGGAAAGTTCATTGTCTCTGAAGTCCGTTAGTGAGGAGTGAGCTATAGATCTGATAATCAAACTAGAGAAGTTACCGCAGTGGAAAGGCCATAAATGGAGAGCATGGAGAGGATGCCCAATCTTTGCTTTAATTAGTATTCAACATTATGTTGATAGTAGAGGATTTTTATCATGTCATGTATCATGGACAGACCCTAGAGAGCTGGAAGTATATCACCCAAATTGTTTCCCTTGAAGTATTTTATTTTGTTGTCTAGGGTTATTACTTTGGAGCATTTATTTAGAGAGTTCTTGCTTCTGCCCATTCTCACAGAAGGTGATAAGGGCATATCTATAAATTTAGACATGATTTGGAAGTTCTGACTTTTCTATTAGACTGATTGTTAACCCTGGAAATGTGTCAAGATCATGAAGTCAATGAATCCCAGACACTAAGTGTTGTTATTCCTAATTTATAGAACACGAACAAAAACAGTGTAAGGCAAGGTGATGCTTTATAGAAGATTTAATTTTCAGAGACAGTGTCAGGATAGCCTGAGCCACATATGAGCTTTAATAGAGCACAGAACAGAGAACTAAGTAAATATCTCATCTTTGCCAATATTCTGAGAAAAATCAGGATTTTACACTCTGCCAGAGTGAAAACTGTGAGGTACCTGCACTATCATAGCCGTCATCTTTTCTGAGGCCTTGGTTGGAGAAAATGGAATTGTCCATGCAAAGGAATGAGGGCAGACACTAAGGAAAATCCACAGAGGCAACACAGCACATTGAGTAGTCAGAGAAGAGAAAACAAAGTGAAAACTCCTGACAGACAAACTATTACAAATACCAGAGGGAGAGTAAAAATAATTAGATAATTTCATTTTAAAATACTGTGTCCTTTTAACCTCCATCTCTCCTATTGTTTTACCTGTGTCTCCTCTTAGGGGAACAACTTGTCATTTCCTTTTACGTATTTAGTCATGCAAACCCAATAACCTTGAAATGTTCATGGGTTGCAGTTGTCACTATGATTAGGGGTATTATTTTTGTTATTTTTTTATTGTCTTTCCCAGATATTGAATAAACATGAAAATTACTTTAGAGATATGGATATGGTTTGGCTAAAACAACATTCTGCCCTTCAGATGAGAGTTAGCCCTACAAGCTTATGGTATTGTATGCACCCATTCATTCAGGCATTCTTTCATTCATACAGAATTATTTCTTGAGTTCTTCTATTTTCCAGGCTTTCTCTAGGTATCAAGAGATCAATGCTATATAAATCCTGCTCTCAAAGTGCTAACCATCTGTTCAGAATAATTTTGCTTCTAAGAGTCTATGTAAGTTCCATAAAAACAATCTCAATCTTTCATATTATTCCTTTCTATCACAGTTGCCTTTTCTTTTTGAAATGTGAGGCCATTAGAGTTCACCTTTTTTTTTTTAATTTTATTGAAGTATAGTTGATTTACAATGTTGTGTTTAATTAGACTTCACCTTGAAATTGCAAGTCATAGATATCAAATGAGCTACAAAACCGAATAGTAAACAATATCAATGTTTAGGGATTCATTTTGGGTTCTGGATTACCCCCTTCTATTTAAAAATTATAGTGAGGTTACATCATAAAAAACCTTCACTATATCTCAGACTTGAAAACCCTCAGAGTCACATACTGTGCCTCTGTCCAACCCAATTATCAAGGCAGTTCTACTGTTCCACAGTTAGGGATAAAGAACCACAAAATATTTACAAGCAGATTTCTTTATGAAAAAGTACCCCAACTACAGTCTGAACTACAGTGGTACCCAGGGCTTGTCCTGAGGTTAATTCGATTGATAAAATATTGCCTCAATCATCATTCAGAGTCTGGAGTACTTTTACTAGAAACTGTATTCAGGTGAGCTCAATGTTTGTGACTCTGGTAACCCTGAGTATTGCATCTGGCCAGAGAAACCTGAAGTCCTGTGAACAGTTTTAGGATGGCTGGTAGTGAACAGGAAAGGTGGGTCCTTTCCTGCTCCTCCATATTGACAGAGTTAATATAGTTAGTCTGCACGTTCTCTCCATTAAAAATACCAACTTTCTGTGTATTTACCCATTTTTTTTTTTTTCCTTCTCTTCTTGGCAAATCTTGAACTTCATTGTCCATAAATTCAGTTGGGAGCTGACATCATTAGCTGTCATTTTGATTCTAAGCCAGGACAAGGGTGCACAGCAGGAAGGTTCAGTGATCAGAAAATATTCTCTGTGGAAAACCACTTATCAATACATCTTTGTGCGGTTGATCCCCGTTAAGAGACTAACTGCTCATTGGTATTTCATTGACACTGTTTGGGTTAAGTCTTCCACCTCACTTTCACCTAAGCCCCTGGGGCTATTTTGATGCTGCATTAAGGAAGTAAATCAACCAATTTATCAACATGTTACACGGAGAATTGGAGCCAAGACTCTGCAGCAAAAATTTGAATTTTATTCTTTTGTTTTTTGTTTTTTCTTTCTATGATAAAAAGAGAGACAAATAACTCTTCATTGGCTAAAGGGTTTTCATACCATGGTCCTTGCCAAATGATGTAAACCAGCAAGTTTTTACAAATCTCATCCATACCATGCCTCACCCAGTTATGCTTTTTAACATGAAGCGGCCTTACTGGACAGTGTAATATTTAGTGATGTGCAATTGGTTTCCTTTTACCCTGTCAGCCTGAGAGACAAATCACCCATTCCAATGAGCAAACATCTTTTCCTCGATCAACCTTGCAGTGACCTTGGCATGACTCCTCTCCATTTGGAAGTAATGACACCCGAGTCCCATTAATCTTCTCAGTGATGTTGTCTGGCCTCATGTAATGGTTACCAACCCTTGAGTTGCTCTAAGGAAATGAAGCATTATGCAAATTTGCACTCATTCCACCGAGGTCAACCTTTTCAGTATTTCCACCAAAAGAATAATGCTTCATTCATGCTTACTCCAGCTTATGAATGGTGTCTCTTAGGAGCTGTGCGGCCCTTACTCGTTTGCTCTGTAGCCTGTATGACCTTCCTGTTTGCTCTGTAGCCTGTATGACCTTCCCTGAGAGGACTCCTTTGCAGTGTAATTAGGATGACAGACCCAGTGTTGTAAGTTGATGTCTCACATCAGCATATGCGTTTAGGGTACTGATGGGATTAAGGCTGAAGAAGAAAAAGAAAAAGAAGCACCTTTTTTCCCTGAAGTATTTAGGGTATTTATTTGGCTCCTAGCTCTCTGAAAGGCAAGCCTGCACTCAGCCACAAGTGAGAGAAGCAATTTTCCTTTTACTTCACACTTCCAGAATGGCTAAATGATTGTAAACTGTTAAAGATGAGTGGAAACTTCATTTCCGGGAGGCTTTCGTATAGTTCTGTGATGCCAGGATGAGCAAAATTAATCTGTTACAGAATGTTGTTTTTCAACCTTTTATAATTAGTCAAAAAAATATTACGAAGCTATGCCCAGCTTTAAGAACAATAGATATTTCACAAGTAAGAAGTCATTATTTGCATTTCAGAAAGTCTTCACTTGACTAAGGAATTACAGAAAGTTTCTTGAACTCCATAGTGCATCTCTGCATTTATTTACAGATTATTAAATGTTTGACAGAAAGGCTGATGGACAGAAAAAGTGAAAATGCAAGTGTTAAAAACCAGTATTAATGGAAGAATAGAAAATATAACACATAAGAGAGTTATAAGGAAGTCAACAGAAGATTATACTCAATTTAAAAATACTGATTTATATACAACTTTAGAGAACCTCAACCCCTGTGTTATAGAGAACCCATATCCAGGTTAAATGCTTTCGCACTGCCGAAACCTACTGACAGATGCCAACTTGGAATAAAGATTAAACACCTTTAGGAATTGCACAGACCTACCTCATGGTATATATTTGGGTAGAAGAATAGATCCATTCTTAGATCCATTGCCTTATCTTCACAGTACTTTCTAAGTCAATAACTCAAATTTTGGCCAGCCTCAGAATCACCTGGAGGCTTTGCTAAACAACAGCTTGCTATGCCCCACTCCCAGGGTTTCTTTCTTTCTTTCTTTCTTTTTCTCTTCCAATTTTATTGAGATATAATTGACATACAGCACTGTATAAGTTTAAAGTATACAGCACAAATGATGTGACTTACAAACATCATGAAATGATCACCACAATAAGTTTAGTGAACGTCCATCACCTCATATTAATAGATAGAACATTAAAGAAATAGAAAAACGATTTTTTCCCTTGTGTTGAGGACTCAGGATTTATCACTCCCAGGGTTTCTGATTTAAAAGGTATGTGGTGAGGCCTAAGAATTAACATTTCTACAAGTTCCCAGGTGCAGCTGATGCTGTTCTAAGGCAGGGCTCCCCAGCCCCCAGGCCGCAGGCCAGTACCGGTCCATGGCCTGTTAGGAACTGGGTTGCATAACAGGAGGTGAGTGGAGGGCGAGTGAGCAAAGCTTCATCTGCCGCTTCCCATCGCTCCCCATTGCTCGCCTTACCACCTGAATCATCGCCCCCTTCCCGGTCTGTGAAAAAATTGTCTTCCACGAAACCGTCCCCTGGTGCCAAAAGGGTTGGGGACCACTGTTCTAAGGTATTCAGGGCAAGTATTAAAATATACTTCTTTTATAAATGGGATAAATCAATATAAGTGGTGCATTGAACCATCAGAACTCAAGGCATATAATCTGAAAGCATCTTTATTTTGCTTCCCACTGTTACTTTAATATTTATTTGGTGCTGAGAGATCTTCTCTTTCTCATAGATGAAAACCTGAGCAGGTGTAGACTTTCAAAACACTCTCGATGGGTCAATTTGTCCAATATTAAGGCTTCCAGGCCAATGCTTTGGTGCTGATAAGAGAATTACCTATATAGGAAAATGTTAAGTGGGCCCAGTCATCCATTCCAGGTAAAAACATAAATAACAGAAGCTTTGAAGGTTCTATGAAAAAAAAAAAAAAAACCAGAATGGCTGAAGAAATTTTCAGTTATGAAGTATATAACATAGACTTGATGGTGTCCTTTCTCTTCCTTCTGTCTTGTAGAAAGAAGGAAAATATCTCTGAAAGAAGAGAGATGGCATCAGAAACACTCTATAAACAAGGACAGTTACACAAATCATTTCTGAAGCTGAAGTACTTCTGCCTGGTGGCTGAGAGAAACTTTAAGGCCTTTTGTGGTCAAACTAATCAGGAATGTTAGAATGATATACTTACCCTAGTCAGTGTTTCACCCTATGATAATAATCGAGGGCGATTAGAAATTTCTACCCAAAGGCTGGAGATAAAACCAGGGTTAGATAAAGCTGTGATTGATAATGCTTAAGAGGTAGAGGGAAAAGTACCTGATCTGACCTAGAGTTAGTTGAAATTCATCTGGAGTTCAGGCAAAAAACAAGTCTCTATCTTCCAAAGTATTCCCCAGATTTTAGGGAATAAAATCAATATATAGGAAAAATGACAATATAAGCCCTGAAACTGGAAATCAAAATTTATGAAGGTAAGACAAAATGATTTAGAAATAAAAATCTTCAGATATTTTCAAGTAAAATAGTCAGAAATAAGAAGCTGGGGTAAGAACTAGGGAATGTAGTTTCATTGTCCTTGCCAACAAACAGACACACTTTGAACTAACTTTTGTTTCCCTGTAAGTCTATATTTTATGTCAGATTTTATGTCAGTAAATGTTAAGCCCTACCATGTGCCAGGTGCTTTACCAATAATATCTTATTGAATAATAGAAACAGGTATGTACTAATCAAGGTAAGTAATACGAGCAATATAACAATAGGTAACTAAATATACCAATATAAATATATAAATAGTATATTAAAATATATTAAAATATACAAAAGTAATATAAGCAATGTCATAATCTTTTTGGCATGTTACAATTTTTTTTCACTCATATTTCAGCCTATTTAGATATTGGTGGGTGGCTTTCCATAGAGTTCTCCTCCAAGCAGGTGACTCAGGGACACAGGCTCTATGTATTTCATCATTCCCCATGATGTGAGGCTTCCTCAGAATTCTGTACTAGATGCTCTGCATTCCATTAGCCAACAAGCCAAGAGAGAGAGCATGGAGGATCACATGGGCTGTTTCATGGCCAGGCCTGGATGTGGTATACATCATTTCTGTCCATATTATTGCATTGGCCAGAACCCAGTCAAATGCTACTACCTCATTTAAAGGGAGACTGGGAAATATTCTTTCTGCATAGTCAGGTAAAGGAAATGGGATTGGTTAACCTCTACCTAGTCTCTGCCGCAGTATGAGATATTTTACACATAAGGAAATTGAGGCTTCATGGACTTCAGGGAGCTAGGAGTAGGTGTTGGATCCAAGATTTGAAGCCAAGTGTATATGATTTTTAAAAGACCAATTTTTTTTTTTTTTTTTTTTTTTTTTTGCCACGCTGCACGTCTTACAGGATCTTAGTTCCCCAACCAGGGATTGAATCTGCACTCTCGGCAGTGAAAGCGTGGAGTCCTAAGCACTGGACCGCCAGGGAATTCCCAAAAGTACATATTTTCCAACATTGCCTTATCAATCAACAACTGAAAAATATGCTCATAATGTTCTAGGTCTTCCTGAAAGTATATATGGCAGAGGGAGTGGAGTATAGCATATGATGATGAGGATAGGAAACAATTATTGATTTGGGATCTATTGAAGCTTCTGTTACTAACCCTCTTGAATTGTGTAAAGAATAGACTAAGTTGGTGAAGGCGCGAGGAGATTAGATTCATGGAAGGCTGTCCTCAATATTTATTGCTGCCTTAACCCACCTAGAAAACTGGTTACTGTCTGGAATAACAGTTAGAGGATGTGTCTCTGGCTGCTTTGTTATACTTGCTATCTTCCTTCCAACAGTTGTTTGACAGTATTTTTTTTTATTGCTTTTCATTCTTCCTCTCTTTTATTACACTGCCACTGGATGGATATACAGCAATACTTTAGCAAATGCCAAAGCATCACTGCTGGATGCAAATCAAAGTTGCCAAAGGCAGCCAAAGTACCACAGGCAGATATATAGCTTAATGTCTACTACTCAGTACCATGCCATATGTTTTTTCCAAAAGTCAGGTATTTGTTGCCAGCTCTCTTTTATCTGGGCTAGCATCACAGAGATGGAGAGTTTAGGAATTTCCAGGCTATGAGAGCCACATGATCAAATTTATACCTTAGTCAAAGCAGGAAGGAGGCAGCATTTGTCCTCTGCCTTTCAGTTTCCTTTCCTTCATTCCTTTTCAGCCCTGTTTTCTTCAACCAAAACCCCATCATTTCAGTTTCTACTGCTATCTGTTATCCCTCCTAAGATGGCCTCATAGTTACTTATACGTTAGTATAAATTAGTTTAGTGCTTTTATACCTCCTGGAAGCATTCGTGTTTTAAAAGTTGATCAGTCTTGTTTCTTATAGTTCTATGGGTCAACGATTCTGAAACTACTTTATGTGTATGCTAGGTATGAACAAATAAGGAAATATATTGTAGATAACAAAATCCAGATTTCTCATTATTGGTAAAAGAAATTATAAATAAGCAAAGGGGGAACGCTAGAATGAATTCTGTGGTGCTGTATTGGAAATTAGATAGATAGGTAGGTATGTAAGTAGGCAGATAGATAGATAGATATGTATATAAAATTTCCTAGCTATCAGTATATCGACTGAGAGGACCTTCTAAGAGGGATATCACAGTAGCAATAAGTATACCGAGCACACAGACCATGGTTTCTAAATACAACTCTCCAATAAAAGGAATCAGGGATCCTTGGAGAAATGTTTGATTCTAGAGCTAGGTTAGGAAAAATACAAGATGATCTTGGTGCCAAGAATTTAGGTGTTCTTTTTAAAAAAATGATGGTTGTAGGTTAAAAGGACACAGTAGTCAACCCAAAAGAGTGTCCAGCAGCCAAAGTTGGACAATTTAAACAGAAAATAAATGATGATAGTATTATATCCAAAAAAATAAAATAAATATCAATGCATCCATAATGATATAAATAAATGATTGGTCTGTATCCTGACTGTGGTGGGGTTACACAAATCTATACATATGATAAAATTTCATAGAACTACACACACACAAGAGAGAGAGAATATAAAAACTAGTGAAGCAACTACGCTCCAATAAAAATTAATAAAAAAATCTAGTGCAATCCAATAAATTTCATAGTTAACAGTATATTTTGTACCAATGTCAGTTTCCTGGTTTTGGTACTCTACTATGCTTATGTAAGATACTATCTTTGGAGGGAGGTTACATGGAAACTCACTGTACTATTTTTGTAACTTCTTGTGAGTCTAAAATAATTTCAAATAAAAATTTTTATTAAAAAATAATTGAATAAATAAATAGAGGAGAAGGAACAAATCTCCCTTACAGAAGAATTTCAGGTAATAAATGTAGAAGTAATAATAGAAATCATTAGAATACTATAGTAATAATTGCTACAGGCAAAATCCACTGGTAAATATCCAAATTAGTAAGCAAAAGTTTAAGAAGAAACAAAATATTCACATAGCCTCAAATTATCTCCCCCTAAATATATATTCATTACAAAGAAAAAAAAATAGTAAATTCATAGTGACAGACACCACCTTAACCAAGCAATCAAGGTTAACATTATGTACCTCTTGATATGATGCACTGAGAAGGGCACAATGCCTCCATGGTGTTCTTTCCAAAAACTCATAAACTCAGTCTAATCATTAGAAAACATCAGGTAAATCTAAATTGAGGGCTTGCCTGAGCAGCACTTTACAAAATACCTGACCAATATTCTTCCAAACGTCAGGGTCATAAAAGAAAAGACCAAGTAACTATCACAGATTATAGGATAATAAGGAGACATCATGACTAAATGTATTGTGGGATCCTGGCTTGGATCCTGGTACAGAAAAAGATATTAGTGGGAAAAGTGCTGACATTTGAATAAAGTCTATAGTTTAGTTAATAGTATTGTACCAATATTAGTTTCTTAGTTTTGATAAAAATGCCATGGTTATGTAAGATGGAAGGTAGGTGAAGGATGTATGAGGATTCTCTGTAGTATTTTTGAAAGTTTTCTGTAAGTAATGTAGAAGAATATTTACTGATATATGAAAATGAACTGTATCCTATGCTGGAAATAGCTTTTAACCTCTCCCTTGCCAATCTTTTTATCAGGAGTGAGATGATATCCACAATCCTTGATCTAGGAAGGAGCAGAAGAAAATATCATTGAGTAAAGGAGACTGTGAAATCTGTGTAGGTCAGTTTCTAGTTCTGCAGAGAGAATCAGATTTTGTCAGGTTATATACTTCTTTTAAGAATAATTGTTTTCTCTATTGTAAAGAGAATACATATTAATTAAAGAATATGAAAAAGCACAACTATCATTATAAGGAACCCTCATAATCCCAGACCCCAGGGATTACCACTAATAATCTTTTCCATGTGATATATACACATATATACACATTCATGTGCACATACATATACACATGCCACCATCATGGCCTAGCATAGTATTTGTCACGTGGTGGTTGCTCAATAAATATTTAATGAGTTTTAAAATGGGACTATACATATACTTTTAAATCTACTTTACATTGTAGGACACTATGTAGCAGGGCTTTGATATAAGAAGGACTTGGATTTAAGGCCTGGTTCTCTCCCTTCCTCCCTCTTTCCTTCCCTTCCTCTTTTCCTTTCCTTTCTTTTTTTTATTTTATTTTTACTTTATATTGGACTATAATTGACTTAAAATGTTGTGTTTCAGGTGTACAGCAAAGTGATTCAGTTATACATATACATATGTCTATTCTTTTTCAAATTCTTTTCCCATTTAGGTTATTACAGAATACTGATCCTTTTCCTTTCCTTTTTTTTTGCCTGTGCCACACGGCTTATAGGATCTTAGTTCCCCAACCAGGGATTGAACCCTGGCCCTCGGCAGTGAGAGCACGGAGTCCTAATCACTGGACTGCCAGGGAATTTCCTTCCTTCCCTCCTTCCCTCCTTCCCTCCTTCCTTTCTTCTTTCCTTCCTTCTTTCCTCCCTCCCCTCCCCTCCCCTCCCCTCCCTCCCTCCCTCCCTCCCTCCTTCCTTCCTTCCTTCCTTCCTTCCTTGCGCCCTTCCTCAAATATTTATTAAGCATTTACATTGTACCAGGCACTGTGCTAAGCCCTGGTGATATAGTCACAGGAACAAAAGTCATGGTCCCTGTCTTCCCTTATAGTCTATGGTCATACATAATATAAATACATAAATAAAATGTAAAATTGCAGTTTGCTAAGTTCTATGAAGGAGAAGTTCACAGTGAGTTGACATCCCATAGAGGGGTCAGGAATGACTTTTTTTGAGGCAGTGAGACTTGAACTGAGATATGAACCATGAATTTAATCAGGTGGAAAGAGAAGGCAAAATAAATAGCATGTGTGACGGCCCTGACGTGGGTTAGGGGGCAGTGCAATCATTAAACTATTACGGCTGTGGAGTATAGAATGATGAAGAGAATGGGATATGATACTGGATAGGTAGGGACCACAACATGCAAGACTTTGTTGGTCATGGTAAGGATTTTTTTTTTTTTTTTTGTAGTTTACCAAGAAATAGTAAGCCAACAAAGAATTTTTTGGTATTAGAATGATATGATCAAATTTACATTTTTGAAAGGTTATCCTGGCTACATAACAGAGAAATATAAGAGATAGGCAGAGCGTAGATTCTAGAGTTAGACCACCTGAGTTCACACCCTACCTCTACTACTTGCTAGTTTTGTATACTTGAGCAAGCTGCTGAATCTCGCTGTGTCTCAGTTTCCCCATACGTAAAATGGGGATGATGATAAATTTTACTTCATAGAGTTGTTATGAAGAATAAATGAGTTCATATTTGTAAAGCATTTAGGAGAGTACATGTCTCATGGCAAGTTCTATTTAGTGTTGTTCAATAAATAAAGGGAAACAGCAAGTGCAAGTTTGGAGGCCATTGCTAGGAGAGGTATGGAGAGAGATATGGTGATGCACTGGACATGGTAAGGTAAGGAAAAGATTATTTAAAAAGGTAACTTCTAGGTTTCTAGCTTACATGACTGGATAGGTGGTGGTGTCATTGGCCAAGACAGGGAATAATGAAGGAGCACTATATACTAGCTATGTGATGCTGTACATTCTTAGTTTCCTCTTCCTCTTTTGTAAAATGGGAATAAGACATAGTCTTTCTGAGCTCTTATTCATTCTATATATATAATCCCATCAGATGAAATTGATGACTGTTTCCTCTTTTCCAGTCCTTACATCTTTCATTTCTTTTCTTGCTTTACTGTGCTGGCTGGTGAATCTAGTGACATGTTGAATAGAAATATTTGTAGCAGGCATCCTTCTCTTGTTCCTGATTTTCAGAAGGTATGCTTGTAAACTTTCTCCATTAATTGTGAAATTTGTTGTAAGCTTTTTGCTGATACTCTATCAGTATGTAAGGAGATCTTTCTGGTTCTCATCATAAGAAAAAAAGAAAAAAAAATTTGTAACTATGTATGGTGACAGATGGTAACTAGACTTATTGTAGCAGTCATTTCACAATGTATACAAATATGGGATCATTATGTTGTATACCTGAAACTATGATGTTATATGTCAATTATACCTCAATTACCAAAAAAAAAAGGTCTTTCTGTTTTAGGGTTCAAACTAACCCCTTTAATCATGAATGGGTTTTCAAATGCTATTTCTTTCACCATTCACTGACAAGATTATATAAATTTTCTCTTAATTTGTGAATTTATAAATTAATGAACTTTTCAATACAAAACCAGTGTTGTCATCATGCAAAAAACCCAACTTGGTTGGAATCATTTTTACAAGTGTTTGAGTCTGGTGTCTTTTATGCAAAATTATTTTTAATTAATGATTTGATGTTTTAAATGACTAGGGATCTACTTGAGTTTTCTGTTTCTTCTTGAATCAGTTTTGATACAGGAAATTGTTTACCTTATTAAAATATTTAAATTTATTGGCATAAAGTTTTCTATAGAATTATCTTGGGAGATTGAAAAATCCATCACTGTATGTATAGTTATACCCCTTTTAATTTCTAATATTATTTATTTGTGCATTCTCTTTCGTTCAGTCATTTTTTAAAATATTTATTTATTTATTTATTTGGCTGTGCTGGGTCTTAGTTGCAACATGTGAACTCTTAGTTACAGCATGTAGGATCTAGTTCCCTGACCAGGGATAGAACCTAGGCCCCCTGCATTGCGAGTGAGGAGTCTTAGCCACTGGACAACCAGGGAAGACCCTCTTTTGTTCAGTCTTGACAGAAGTTGTCAGTTGCATTTAGTTTTCACAGAACCAACTTCTGACTTTACTGATCCTTTCTACTGTATCATTTTCACTTCATTATTTTCTGTGCTTATCCTTATTTTTTTTCTCTTCAATTATTTCGGGTTTTAACCCGTTTTTATTTTTCTGATTTCTTAAGCTGGATGCTTTGTTCACAAATATTCAACATTTCTTCATACATAAATTAAGCTAAGTTTCTATCTAAATTTCACTTTAGCTGTATCTCACAAGTTTAGACATGTAATAGAGTATTTTAGTTTTTATTCCTTTATAGTTATTTTCTTTTTTTTTTAAACATCTTTATTGGAGTAAAATTGCTTTACAATGTTGTGTTAGTTTCTGCTGTATAACAAAGTGAATCAGCTATACATATACATATATGCCCATATCCCCTCCTGCTTGCATCTCCCTCCCACCCTCCCTATCCCACCCCTCTGGGTGGTCACAAAGCACCAAGCTGATCTCCCTGTGCTATGCGGCTGCTTCCCACTAGCTATCTATTTTACATTTAGTAGTAGATATAAGTCCATGCTACTCTCTCACTTCGTTCCAATTTACCCTTCCCCCTCCCCATGTCCTCAAGTCCATTCTCTACATCTGTGTCTTTATTCCTGTCCTGCCCCTAGGTTCTTCAGAAACTTTTTTTTAAGATTCCATATATATGTGTTAGCATACAGTATTTGTTTTTCTCTTTCTGACTTACTTCACTCTGTATGACAGTCTCTAGATCCATCCACCTCACTACAAATAACTCAATTTCGTTTCTTTTTATGGCTGAGTAGCATTCCATTGTATATATGTGCCACATCTTCTTTATCCATTCAACTGTCAGTGGACACTTAGGTTGCTTCCATGACCTGGCTATTGTAAATAGTGCTGCAATGAACATTGTGGTACATGACATTTCTTGAATTATGGTTTTCTCAGGGTATATGCCCAGTAGTGGGATTGCTGGGTCATATGGTAGTTCTATTTTTAGTTTTTTAAGGAACCTCCATACTGTTCTCCATAGTGGCAGTATCAATTTACATTCCCACCAACAGTGTAAGAGGGTTCCCCTTTCTCCACACCCTCTCCAGCATTTATTGTTTGTAGATTTTTTCATGATGGCCATTCTGACCAGTGTGAGGTGATACCTCATTGTGTTTTTGATTTGCATTTCTCTAATGATTAGTGATGTTCAGCATCCTTTCATGTGTTTGTTGGCAATCTGTATATCTTCTCTGGAGAAATGTCTATTTAGGTCTTTTGCCCAGTTTTAGATTGGGTTGTTTGTTTATTTGATATTGAGCTGCATGAGCTGTTTGTAAATTTTGGAGATTAATCCTTTGTCAGTTGCTTCATTTACAAATATTTTCTCCCATTCTGAGGGTTGTCTTTTCATCTTGTTTATAGTTTCCTTTGCTGTGCAAAAGCTTTTAAGTTTCATTAGGTCCCATTTGTTTATCTTTGTTTTTATTTCCATTTCTCTAGGCGGTGGGTCAGAAAGGATCTTGATGTGATTTATCTCATAGAGTCTTCTACCTATCTTTTCCTCTAAGAGTTTTATACTGTCCAGTCTTACATTTAGGTCTTTAATCTATTTTCAGTTTGTTTTTGAGTATGGTGTTATGGAGTGTTCTAATTTCATTCTTTTACATGTAGCTGTCCAGTTTTCACAGCACCACTAATTGAAGAGGCTGTCTTTTCTCCATAGTATATTCTCGCCTCCTTTGTCAAAGATAAGGTAACCATATGTGCATGGGTTTATCTCTGGGCTTTCTATCCTGTTCCATTGATCTCTATTCCTGTTTTTGTGCCAGTCCCATACTCTCTTGATTACTGTAGCTTGGTAGTATAGTCTGAAGTCAGGGAGTCTGATTCCTCCAGCTCCATTTTTCTTTCTCAAGATTGCTTTGGCTATTCGGGTTCTTTTGTATTTCCATACAAATTGTGAAACTTTTTGTTCTAGTTCTGTGAAAAATGCCATTGATAATTTCATAGGGATTGCATTGAATCTGTAGATTGCTTTGGGTAATATAGTGATTTTCACAATGTTGATTCTTCCAATCCAAGAACATGGTATATCTCTCCATCTGTTTGTATCATCTTTAATATCTTTCATCAGTGTCTTACAGTTTTCTGCCTACAGGTCTTTTGTCTCCTTAGGTAGGTTGATTCCTAGGTATTTTTTTCTTTTTGTTGCAGTGGTAAATGGGAGTGTTTCCTTAATATCTCTTTCAGATTTTTCATCATTAGTGTATAGGAATGCAAGAGATTTCTGTGCATAAATTTTGTATCCTGCTACTTTACCAAATTCATTGATTAGCACTAGTAGTTAACTGGTAACATCTTTAGGATTCTCTATGTATAGTATCATGTCATCTGCAAACAGTGACTGTTTTAGTTCTTCTTTTCTGATTTGGATCCCTTTTATTTCTTTTTTTCCTCTGATTGCTGTGGCTAAAGCTTCCAAAACTATGTTGAATAATAGTGGTGAGAGTGGGCAACCTTGTCTTGTTCCTAATCTTAGTAGAAATGCTTTCAGTTTTTCACCACCGAAAACAATGTTGGCTGTGGGTTTGTCATATATGGCCTTTATTATGTTGAGATAAGTTCCCTTTATGCCTAGTTTCTGGAGGGTTTTTATCATAAATCGGTATTGAATTTTGTCAAAAGCTTTTTGTGCATCTATTGAGATGATCATATGGTTTTTATCCTTCAATTTGTTAATATGGGGTATCACATAGACTGATTTGCCTATGTTGAAGAATCCTCGCATTCCTGGGATAAACCCCACTTGATCATGGTGTATGATTCTTTTAATGTGCTGTTGGATTCTGTTTGCTAGTATTTTGTTGAGGATTTTTGCATCTATCTTCATCAGTGATATTGGCCTGTAGTTTTCTTTCTTTGTGACATCTTTGTCTGGTTTTGGTATCAGGGTGATGCTGGCCTTGTAGAATGAGTTTTGGAGTGCTCTTCCCTCTGCTATATTTTGGAAGGGTTTGAGAAGGATAGGTGTTAGCTTTTCTCTAAATGTTTGATAGAATTTGCCTGTGAATCCACCTGGTCCTGGGTTTTTGTTTGTTGGAAGATTTTTAATCACAGTTTCAATTTCAGTGCTTGTGATTGGTCTGTTTATATTTTTTATTTCTTACTGGTTCTGTCTCGGAAGGTTGTGCTTTTCTAAGAATTTGTCCACTTCTTCCAGGTTGTCCATTTTATTGGCATATAGTTGTTTGTAGTAATCTCTCATGATCCTTTGTATTACTGCAGTGTCAGTTGTTACTTCTCATTTTTCATTTCTAATTCTGTTGATTTGAATCTTCTCTCTTTTTTTCTTGATGAGTCTGGTTAATGGTTTATGAATTTTGTTTATCTTCTCAAAGAACCAGCTTTTGGTTTTATTGATCTTTGCTATTGTTTCCTTCATTTCTTTTTCATTTATTTCTGATCTGATCTTTATGATTTCTTTCCTTCTGAGAATGTTGGGGTTTTTTTGTTCTTCTTTCTCTAATTGCTTTAGGTGTAAGGTTAGGTTGTTTATTTCAGATGTTTCTTGTTTCTTGAGGTAGGATTGTATTGTTATAAACTTCCCTCTTAGGACTGCTTTTGCTACATCCCATAGGTTTTGGGTCATCGTGTTTTCATTGTCATTTGTTTCTAGGTACTTTTTGATTTCCTCTTTGATTTCTTCAGTGATCTCTTGGTTATTTAGTAGCATATTGTTTAGCCTCCATGTGTTTGTATTTTTTAGTTTTTTTCCTGTAATTGATATCTAGTCTCATAGCATTGTGATCGGAAAAGATACTTGATATGCTTTCAATTTTCTTAAATTTACCAAGGCGTGATTTGTGACCCAAGATATGATCTATCCTGGAGAATGTTCCTTGAGCAGTTGAGGAGAAAGTGTATTCTGTTGTCTTTGAATGGAATGTCCTATAAAAATCAACTCCATCTTTATTAATGTGTCATTTAAAGCTTGTGTTTCCTTATTTATTTTCATTTTGGATGATCTGTCCATTGGTCAAAGTGGGGTGTTAAAGTCCCCTACTATGATTGTGTTACTGTCGATTTCCCCTTTTATGGCTGCTAGCATTTGCCTTATGTATTGAGGTGCTCCTATGTTGGGTGCATAAATATTTACAATTGTTATGTCTTCTTCTTGGATTAATCCCTTGATCATTATACAGTGTCCTTCTTTGTCTCTTGTAATAGTCTTTATTTTAAAGTCTATTTTGTCTGATATGAGAATTGCTACTCCAGCTTTCTTTTGATTTCCATTTGCATGGAATATGTTTTTCCATCCCCTCACTTTCAGTCTGTATGTGTCCCTAGGTCTGAAGTGGGTCTCTTGTAGACAGCATATATACAGTTCTTGCTTTTGTATCCATTCAGCCAGTCTGTGTCTTTTGGTTGGAGCATTTAATCCATTTATATTTAAGGTAGTTATCAATGTGTATGTTCCTATTACCATTTTCTTAATTGTTTTGGGTTTGTTATTGTAGGTCTTTTCCTTCTCTTGTGTTTCCTGCCTAGAGAAGTTCCTTTAGCATTTGTTGTAAAGCTGGTTTGGTGGTGCTGAATTCTCTCAGCTTTTGTTTGTCTGTAAAGATTTTAATTTCTCCGTCGAATCTGAATGAGATCCTTACTGGGTAGATTAATCTTGGTTGTCGGTTTTTCTCTTCCATCACTTTAAATATGTCCTCCCACTCCCTTCTGGCTTGCAGAGTTTCTGCTGAATGCTCAGCTGTTAACCTTATGGGGATTCCCTTGTATGTTATTTGCTGCTTTTCCCTTGCTGCTTTTAATATTTTTTCTTTGTATTTAATTTTTGGTATTTTGATTAATATGTGTCTTTGTGTATTTTTCCTTGGATTTATCCTGTGTGGGACTCTCTGTGCTTCCTGGACTTGATTAACTATTTCCTTTCCCATATTAGGGAAGTTTTCAACTATAATCTCTTCAAATATTTTCTCAGTCCCTTTCTTTCTCTCTTCTTTTTCTGGGACCCCTACAATTCGAATGTTGGTGCCTTTAATGTTGTCCCAGAGGTCTCTGAGACTCTCCTCAAGTCTTTTCAATTTTTTTTCTTTATTCTGCTCTGTGGTAGTTATTTCCACTATTTTATCTTCCAGGTCACTTATCCTTTCTTCTGCCTCAGTTATTCTGCTCTTGATTCCTTCTAGAGAATTTTTAATTTCGTTTATTGTGTTGTTCATCATTGTTTGTTTACTCTTTAGTTCTTCTAGGTCCTTGTTAAACGTTTCTTGTATTTTCTCCATTCTATTTCCAAGATTTTGGATCATCTTTACTATCATTACTCTGGATTCTTTTTCAGGTAGACTGCCTATTTCCTCTTCATTTGTTTGGTCTGGTGGGTTTTTATTTTGCTCTTTCATCTGCTGTGTATTTCTCTGTTTTCTCATTTTGCTTAACTTACTGTGTTTGGGGTCTCCTTTTTGCAGGCTGCTGGTTTGTAGTTCCCATTGTTTTTGGTGTCTGCCCCCAATGGTTAAGGTTGGTTCCGTGGGTTGTGTAGGCTTCCTGGTGGAGGGGACTAGTGCCTGTGTTCTGGTGGATGAGGCTGGATCTTGTCTTTCTGGTGGGCAGGACCGCATCCGGTGGTGTGTTTTGGGGTGTATGTGAACTTAGTATTATTTTAGGCAGTCTCTCTGCTAATGGGTGTGGTTGTGTTCCTTTCTTGCTAGTTGTTTGGCATGGGGTGTCCAGCACTGGAGCTTGCTGGTCATTGAGTGGAGCTGGCATCTCAGTGTCTAGCATTGAGACAGACATCTCTGGGAGAGCTCTCACTGATTGATATTACGTGGGGCTGGGAGGTCTCTGGTGGTCCAGTGTCCTGAACTCAGCTCTCCCACCTCAGAGGCTCAGGCCTGACACCCGGCCAGAGCACCAAGACCCTGTCAGCCACATGGCAGTTTTGCAATTCAACCAAGTCTCTTCTCTGGATCTGATTCCTTGCCAGGCTTGTCTTGGGCAGCCACAAGAGAAGATCTCCGAACCTGTTACCAAACCAGGTTGCTCTTGCCGACATCCCACAAGCCAAATCGCTGAGATGTAGAGGTTTGCAGCAAAGAGAGGGTTTATTCTTAGTTTACTAAGACTCATATTTTATGTGACTTAGGACATTTGTAATTACCGGGTTCTGGATTCTTGGAAGCTTGGATGTCATTAATTGCAGAAGTAGTCATTAATATTAACAATCTTTTTTTTTTTAAAGAGCTATGCTGCTATTATTTTTTTAATGTAACAGACTATGAATATGTTTTCAGTTATTTGATTTACTCTATTTTGAGGAACATGAGATGATGATAGAGACACCAAGATGCCATTTACAACTGTAATTTCTTTCAGTATTATCTGCTTTCAGACCTTGTTGACACACAAGAATGATATATGTATCAGGACCCCTTTTCAGCAGTCAAACGATTTGAAGTCTACCCCTCCAGTATCTTTTTTAAAAAATTGCAGCTCTTTGAGAAAATATGGGTGCACATATGGTTTTATAGAGTGCCTACAGTAACTCTGTGAACCCCAAGGGATCGTCTGCTCACAGTTTAGGACCACTGCTGTATTAGAGTTCATGTATGTTTCATCTGCCACCTCTGGGTATGCTTCTTGTTGTTGCAAACAGAAGACTGTACAACCATTTGGTAGTCTGGGTCATGAATGGTTAGGCACAAGGAAAAATTAATAATAGCTAACAATGATTCAGTGCTTGTTATGTGCCAGATATTTTACATGTATTAACTCACTTAACCCTCACAACAATGCTATGAGGTAAGTTCTCTGAATAATATCTTCACTTTTTTTCAAATAGGGGAACTGAGGCACAAAGAATTTAAGTAATCGTCACATAGCTAGTAAGTGGGAAAAGTTGAGATTGGAACTGGCAATCTGGCCCATCTCTTCATCACTGTACAATACTACCTGTCAACAGCATGTGTAGTCAGATGCCAGATGATAAGGAAAAGACAAAGACGTGTTCTAGTTGCATCTAAGCCACTTCAAATTCATTTTGAAGGGAGGCAATATATAAGGATCCAGGAGCCCCAGGTAGTATCTGAAACATCTTCAAAGCAGTATTAGGAACTAAAGTTCAAGAAGCAATGCAGGACAGCATATAGGAGTCTGTGATTGTAGCAATCCAGTAAGGTTTTTAACTGTAGCAAATCCAAAGAGATTATTAATAATTGTTCAGTGTTGTTTCAACGTTTGCTGGAATGCTTCTGATGCCTTCAAAAATCAACTGCTGACTATATATGCCTGGCTTTTTACATACTTACTTAATACTCACAACTGCCCTAGGAGACTGATACTATTTTGACCTATTTTACAGATGACAAAACTGAGACCATAAAGAACTTACCCAAGATTATACAGCTAAGTAAGTTGCATAACTGGGTTTTCAACCTAATTTTTTTAGACTTCAAAACCTATATACTATCATATTATACTACTTTTTAGGTCAAAACATTTCAGATCTCCCTCCTCAGTGCTTTTATATTTGAAGGGCCCTCACTAGTTTTTGACCAGGTTCATTCTCTTCCTAGTAGCCTCTTATGGAATACATTCTTGAAAAGATGGGGGAAATCCTAGAGGAATGTTAAGTCTCTAGAGACTTGGATAAGAAGGCCCCAGGCCTAACCATTGTCATTCCAAGGGGAATAAGAAAGATCTGGTTCCCAGGAGCAGGAGCCTTTATACTTTCACCATCTGGTCTTTTATTGTGCCTGAGTAGATCATGTCCCCCAAATTATCCTGATTTTCTTTACTATCTCAGTAACCGAAACCATATTCTGATCCTATGCACATGTCTATTTTCAGCCTGTACTACCTTTATAAGCTATTATTTCCAAAAGCTTACCCCCTGTTGTGTGATAACAGTAATAGCTCATTGATCTGGAAGCACTGGGGGAAGGTCTATTCTTGATCTGCTGAAAACTAGCTCTTTCCTATCTATGTTCATTTTAGTGAGGTCGACATTTGTTTTTGTTTTTCGAACTCCCAATTTTATAAAACTCTAATATTTGATTTCAAAGAAGTCAAATAAAGGTCCAGTAGTATTTTAAAATTCAGAGAACCTTCGTATAGGGCCATTATTCTTCATCCTGATCTGACTATAATCAGGCTCTTAATCAAAAGGCTTGGCGTTTTTAAATGTCTATGCTCCATCTGCTCATAATGTGGGCAGTAAAATAGACTTTTGATGCTTGTTACTGTAGGTTGCCTTGTGCTCCAGTAAATATGAGTGTAATTAAATATATAACCAAGTTTTTGAATCAAATCCAAACTGTTAATAATTTGCCAGACTAGCATTATGCCCATTAAGGAAATTAGAAGATTCAATCTGTACTTTAACTGGGAAGTAAACATTGCAAAGCCATTCTCCAATTTCCTGTTATTTTCTTTTAACCATTCTGCAGTTGAAGTATGGGATCAGATGGCCTTCTCCTTGGTGAGGTGAAAGACTAGGTTAAATAATAGATACTTTATGGGAAAAATCCATTACCCTCCCCTCTTCCCTTCCCTTCAATGAAGTTTAGAGGTCTTATACTCTTGGGTTTGTGCATTATTTCCACAGGATGATGAAATAAAGGGTCCATCCTTCCTCAAGTTGATAACAGGCATTTCTATAATCTGTTGAAACTTTTCGATGCAGAGGCAGTAAAAGTGAATGCAGTGGTGTAAGCAGAGAAGAAGGGTATGATTCCCTTTGTATCCCCTCACTGGGCACTAAGGCTGAACCTGGGCACACATCACTGAGAGGCAAAACAGTCTACTTTTGAAGAATACAGGCTGTAGTGTTAACTGATCAAATCACAGCTCCATCACTCCCCAGGTTTGCTATCTGGGGCAAGTTATGGAACCCCCTTCAAAGCCATAGTTTTATAATCTGTAAAATAGAAAAATAATAGTATCTATACCTTAGGATTGTTTTGAGGATTAAATAAGATAACCCATGTAAAATATCACAATGTCTGACATATCGTAGGTGAACAATAAATATTAATTACTATTATAAATGTATTTTAAAATACTATTATCATTGAAGAAGGAAGAGAAGGAGAAGAGAGTATTAAGCCAAGGACACCATCTTGCTGCCCTTTCATTTCCATATTTTCCCCCATGAAAGAGAGGAACAAAGGTATGCATCTCACATAGCAGCACGGCAGAAGCATTGTGGAATGTGGAAAGTAGACATTCTTTTTTTTTTTTTTTTTTGGTAAATTTATTTAATTATTTATTTTTGGCTGTGTTGGGTCTTCGTTTCTGTGCGTGGGCTTTCTCTAGTTGCGACGAGCTGGGGCTACTCTTCGTTGCGGTGTGCAGGCTTCTCATTGCAGTGGCTTCTCTTGTTGTGGAGCACGGGCTCTAGGCACGTGGGCTTCAGTAGTTGTGACAAGTGGGCTCAGTAGTTGTGGCTTTTGGGCTCCAGAGCACAGGCTCAGTAGTTGTGGCACACGGGCTTAGTTGCTCCACGGCATATGGGATCTTCCTGGATCAGGGTTCGAACCAGTGTCCCCTGCATTGGCAGGCGGATTCTTAACCACTGCGCCACCAGGGAAGTCCTGAAAGTAGACATTCTTGACAGTGTGTAGCCAGACACCACGGTACTCTAAGACCAAGTGTAAAATAAGTAAGAGTATGCAGGCCCTGGCACAGCTGCACTTGCACTCACATGCTACAATCAGAGTCTTCTTTCTAAAGAGTAAACCTCACCCCTATTTGAAACCGTATAATGGCCTTTCATTACCCTTAGGCTAGAGGTGAACCTCCTTCATGCAGCTCATAGATGATCTGTCCTTTGTCTACCTCTCAACCTCATATCATTCTTGTCTTCCCTCTCTGCTCCAGCTGCTTTAACGTTATTTCATTTCTTTTAATGTGCCTTGTCTGCTAACCTTTGTACACGTTGCTGCAGCTTTAAATACTGTCCCCCTATTCATGGCCAAGCTAACCATGACTTATGCTTCAAGCTCAGCTTAAATGACTTCTTCAGGGTAGGCTTCCTTGACCTCCTAGACTAAGGTATCACACTCATAGATATGTTGTGACAGCATAATGTACACCTCTATTTTTTGAAGCATATACCAAAACTTGTTATTTGGGAGAACATTGTTCTCCCAAAATTCATATGTTGAAGCCCTAACCTTCAATGTGACTGTTTGGAGATATGACCTTCAAGAAGGTAATTAAGGTTAAATAAGGTCATAAGGGTGAGTGGAGCCCTAATCTAATAGGACTAGTGTCCTTATAAGAAGAAGAAGAGACACAAGAGTACATTCTCTCTTTCTCTCTCTCTCTCCATGTGCACAGAGGAAAGGCCATGTGATGACACAGCAACAAGGCAGCTGTCTATAAGTTAAGGAGAGAGGCCTCACCAGAAACCAGTCCTTTTAGCATCTTGATTTTGAACTCTAGTCTCCAGAACTGTGAGAAAATAAATTTCTGTTGTAAGCCACCCAGTCCGTGGTACAGGTATACTTCAGAGATATCTTGCATTTGGTTCTAGACCACAGGAATAAAGTGAATATCACAATAATGCAAGTCACACAAGTTTTTTGGTGTCCCAGTGCATATAAAATTTATTTTTACACTGCAGTCCACTAAGTGTGCAATAGCATTATGTCTAAAAAAATGTACATACTTTAATTTAAAAGTACTTAATTGGAAAAAAATGCCAACCATCATCTGACAACACAGGATTGCCACAAATCTTCAATTTGTAAGAACTGGAATATCTGTGAAGCACAGTAAAACAAGGTGCGCCTGTATCTTACTATGTCAGCCCAACCTGAGTAATACAAAATTTTAGTATTCTAATTGTTTAATTATTTAATGCCTGCTTTTTCTGATTGCTTTAGGTCCTTATGAGCCAGGAATGTCTGCATTATTCTGTATCCCTCAAGGGCCTATCAGAATACTTGGCAGATAGTAGGTTTTCATAAATATTTATTCAATAAATGAGATGCTAATCCCCCCTTTTTTTTCCTTCGAAAACTATGGAGTCATTAGAGAACATAACTAATGAACAGTCTCTTGTTCGTTGCTATATGCCAAGCTTACCTAACAAAGGACAGTTCATTCATTTGCACATTTATCAAATATATATTAAGAGCAAAATGCAAACCTGTGATAACCAGAGAAGAAAACCAGAGCATAAGTTTTTGATCATGACCTTTTGCTATGCTTCTTTTCTGACAAAACCCAAACAAAGGAGACAAACAAAAAGACATTTTCATTATTTTTTACATGATGATCATGTAGGTTCCCAGAGGTTAAATACTGTGGAAATATTATATTCTGAAATTGCCAGCATTAATTTTAATTTTGAAAAGGCCTTTTAATATGGGTGAATGATATTTCCTTATAGATATCTTTAACAGACTAGGATTTAGATTTAAATTTAGATAGTTTGGCTGGAATATCAGCTTCTTATTATTTGATGTCTTCTCATCTATTACTCTTAATTTACACAAATAATATAATGTCTTTCCTGGAAATAGTGTGTGGGTACTTGGTAATGCTGCCCATCCTCCACTATCCTTCTCATATTAGCTCTTATCACCATCAAGAAGAAAATAAATAAATCACCTTATTAAGAATAATGATATCTTTAACGGCTTCCCAGCTCTGCTGGTAATGAGGAGATGCTTTCTGTAGCAGAGAATAAAATGCAACCTGTGAATCTGTGACTACCTACTGCATTTTACGTGATTTAGTGATGCATTTAATGAACATTTTCACTACGGTGTGTTCCAGAACTCCCTGTGCAGGTTTTTGAGATTTAAAAACCTACTTTTGGACGATTTCAATTTCAGCATGCTCAAATCTTTTCACACCATTTATCGGGAAAGATGGGATGTTTGCACCGTCGTTTTTCCTCTGTGATTTGGTATCCTTTTTGTCTCTTTCCTGTAATGCAGATTTGGCAGATAAGGAGCATCCAAAGGCCAAGTATCTACTCAAAGTAGCTAGACCTCTATTAATGAAGAGGATGCATTCCAATGATAGATTTTGTTGTCAGAAGCTTTGCTAACAGATGTAATAATATTTAAGAGATCTGGGATACAGCATCTTAGCCCCATGTTGCTATGGTAGTGCTGCTTCCCATCTCTTGGAGCTCAGTGACCCACCCCAGGGACTCCTGTCTCTCTTGGAATAATATGCTAATCCCTATTAACACACAGTTGTTATTTTTTTCATTCAGGGCCCAGATACGTGGCCTTCCGTTCTGCTGGGTTCAGGTCTTATACTTCAGAGAGTGTTTACTCCTTCCTCATAAGTTATTATCACCTCTAACTCTTTGCTGGAGAGACTGAAATTTATCTCACTCCTTCTGATCCCAGGTGAATTTTTTTATGATTAAATTTGACCTCTGAAGATTTGTTAATTAAAGTATCATGGTATATGGCTAGACTCTTTAAACTTGGAAAACATTATCAGACATTGTCTTTCCTTAGAAAAATATTCCATTAGAAACATTCTGTTTCATTATTTATATGGTCTAGTGCAAGAAGCGGCAGGATTAAAATGGCAGATGGCAGAGTATTTCATATTCCTTTCATTTTTCAATCTACAAAAAAGAGGAACATAAAAGCCAGAAAGTTCCTATTTTTGTGACATAGGGAAGGTCACTTCTTATCAGTCATTTTGAGGATCAAGCTAATCTGTCTCAGGTGATAATCCTATACTATTACCACTCTGATGGGTTATGTGTGCCGATAGTATTGGAGATGATCTAAGACCCTTGCATAGCAGGAGATTTTTTGATTGAAGAAATAATTGCTGAGTGTGTCTTCAGCTACTAGTAAAATACAGTTAAGGTAAAAACTGTAGGGTAACAATGTGGGGAAAGAAATGGGGGCATGAGTATGGGTTCTGGAGTCAGGCAGAACTGGGATTGAATCCTAATTCCTCCTCTTACTAGTTGTGTGATCTTCAACAAAATACTTAGTTTCTCTGAACCTCAGTTTCTTTAAAGATTATTTGCTTTTCCTCCACGTTCAAAGTCTCTGTATGCTCAGAGGAAGGTCTATTACATTCCTGGCTTCAAGCCCCATCCCTATTATTTTTCATGGAGCTGCAGTGAGTTTCCTAATTGGTTTGTCTGGAAGAGAAGCAGGGTATTTATAACTCAACTTACCCTCTTTTCCTTTCTCTTGAGAGACCAGCTGGCTACAAGGAGCACATATTCTGTTCTGCTCCTCCATGCTGTAGGGGGTCTAAGTGGCAGGAAAAGCCTGCAGTGTTCCAGTGATGCCCATGACTGATTGTATTTCTCATAATGCCCAGTTTTGGGTGTTGAGTCTGTCTAATTTTCTTGTTCAGTATTATGAACCCTATTTGTCCACATATATAAGCCACACTAATTTATTTCTAATTGTTTTATTAGTAAAGGTAAAATTTTATTCTCCTACACTGATCTCTGTGATCTCAATCACATCAGAACAAAGGCAGGGAAAAGAGATGCTGTTTCCTGGGTGCCTTCATTTACCCTAATAGGTTGTCATGAGAATTAGATTAGACAATGTAAGTAAAATGTGAATAAAGTGACTTGCACATTTTAGGTGATTAATAAATGCTACCTCTTGATCATGTCGGTAATTACAGGTATGCAGAGTTCTTTCATTGAACTTAATGTGAATGTTGCAAAATTCCCTTGGATCAAGCATCATTGAAGTAGAATGTATCATTCTATTAATTCAGGACTATTTGAGTCTATAAATGTTTCGAGAAAACCATAGGACAAGGGTTTGAGGGAAAACTAGGATGCGTTGTTACAAGGACTTAATCTTTATATCCTAATGCCTTACAATCATAACTTTTTTCAACTAGAAAGATTTGGATCATCTGGTCTAATACCTCATTTTACAGAAGCAGAAACTGAAGCCAAGGTAATTTAAGAGATTTCCTTAAAGTTATACAGATACTAGCAGATGAGAATTATAATTCAGATCTTTCCACTGCACTCTGCAGATAAGAAAGGGACCATAAATCAGCTACTAGAAAAGTTTAGTTTTAAACTTCCTGGCACTGGTTGCCTTAGAACAAGCTTGAAAATGTTGATCTAAATGAACACTTATTTCTGAGGAAAGGTCTACCACCCTTCTGGATCAGGGGCCCTATGGTGGTAAATATCAATTGAACACATCCTGGTAATGGTGAGCATACATATTTTTATAGTCTTGGGATATGAATAGCCTGAGTGTTTACCCATAATCTCCCTTAACACACAGAACATTCACAATTACTAAAAAGTCACAGTGTGAGAATTATGCCTTTTATTTTTCCACGGGATCCTGGCCCAGCTTCCCTGCTGGCTTAGCTGACTCTAGCCTCGTGACCTTTCATCATGTACGCAAAAACTTCAGAAAAAACCTCACTTGGCTCCACTAAACTAATGATCAGCTGAAAAACAAAACCAAAAAAAACCCCAAAAGAACAAAAACAACTCTACTCTTAAAGCTTATCAGCATCACTGGGCACATGTACTTGTCACCCAAGGAGAGGATGCTGCAGATTACCACAGCAAGCCTAAATCTAACATGGCTCAAGAGGCAAAGCAAAATGACGATGATAGGTGGTAAACCTGACATTTAAAAACCCTCTGATATTTTTGAAAACTGGTCTCCTTCCATTTCCTTCTCAGCAGACAGAAGCACAGAGCCATCATCCTGCCTTTAAATGCATATTTAAGGGAACATAGCTACTTACTTATATTTAGTTTGTTTTTTCTTCAAATTGGAGAGCAGAAATGTTTTTCTTTCCAAAGTGATTATTTGTGGTACAAATGGATCTAAATCTGTAAGCATTAATACCCACCGTTCATTACAAATCACACATTTCCCTAAGTGGGAGAAGACTATCCTAACAGTGTATTCTTTGTTCATTATGGCTTCGTACCAGAAATGGTGGACTGTTGAGCTATGCAACTTGGCAAACTCTGTTGTATGTTAGAAACAAAATACCTAAATATTTAAACATTTCCAGACTGACAAGACTCTAGGCAGGGAGAAAAACTCATTCCTTATGATGCCAAGTCAAGCCACAAGGTAGGTTAGCCTTATTCCTAGAGGAGAGCAGTAAGAAAAATCAAAATATTAAATGTCATACTTATTACTTATGTGTAATTGTTCCATTCTGTCTTTAGCAGAAAGCAAAGGGATTGGATCCTATTTCAATGACCCTCCTTCTCACATCCAGTTTTATATTGTAGGGCTATTCCTACATCCAGGCAGATAGCCTGCAGCACTACTGCTTTGCTGTGCTAGAAACAAAGAATTCTATTTGAACAAGAAATTCTCTATAAAAGATACATTCAGAAGCCTCTGCTCTTAGTAAGAAATCTATACTTACGGGCTCAGAGAACCTTAAAGCTGAAAAGGATCTGAGAAAACATCTAGTCTACCCTGCTCATTTTTCTATGTTGGGAAACTGAAGTCCAAGTAGGGGAAGGGATTTGCCCATGGTTACAGTCAGTGGCAGGAGTGGGATTAAAAACCTAGGTCTTTTGATTCTTAGTCCTGGAGTCTTTTCATTAAATGTATGTTGATTCTCTTCCCCTTAGAAAGGAAATGCACCATGGTTGTTACGAATATAGACTCGAGGGCTAAAGTACATGAGTTGGGCTCCTTATTTTGTCCCCTTGCCGATGTGTGATTTAGGACAAATCACTTAGACTTTGCTCCTCATTTTTCTCATTGTAAAATGGTGATAATGATAGTGCTCATTTCATAGGATTCTTGTTAGGATTAAATGCCTAGAATAATGTAAAGCACTTAGGGAGGGGTCTGGCACATAGTAAGCTGTCAAGAGTGTTTGAGAGTATTTTCATATTACACTATTAAGATAATTGGTTTAATAAAGATAGCCTTTTTTGGCAAGATATTTAAGAACAATACGTGATATTTGAGAAAGAAGTGATCAATGGAAGTGTCAACAGAAGAGCTAAGAAAAGTACCAGTGGATTAGCAGAACTCCATTATATAAAGTCTAAAATCTTCATGGCAACATCTGGTCTCTCAAGACATACCTGATATCAGAAAGGGAGCATTACTGCTTCCACACAGTTCTCAAACTAATTATGCCTGGTTAATGTTTCTCATACAGTCTGAAATAGTGCATTTTTATTGACACAGAGGTATCCACACTAGTGGATATGCCAATATCACTTGAAACTGTGAGACCTGTTACTGGTCCATAATGAGATACAGAGCTTACACCAATGTACGAATCAACTATATCACTAAACACACACACACACATATATGAATATATGTGATGTATATAAAAGAATATATATATGGGGCGATACACACATACACACACACACACACACACACACACACATGCAATTGCAGTAAAACTTTTTTGATGTTGGAAGTGGTGCATTGCTTCACATTCTGGCACAACACTCCAAATTTCTAGGTGGACCAGTAAAGAGTTTGTAGACTGACACCAATCTATTGATTGGTACTGGCCCTCAGAGCACACTTTGACCAGCACTGACCTAGACCGTGATGTTTAGGGTACTCTAGCAACAAACTCGTCCTTTAATTTTATTGGCTCTATCTAAAGCACTTGGCAGCCACCTAGCCTTCCAGAATTGCACTTGTGGGTAAACAGAGCATTCTAATGTAGAAAAGTTGGTGACTTGCCTGACTGGTCCATTCCAATCTGATTTGTGGGACATCACATATAATTTAGTCTTTCTGGAAAATTCCATTGGTTTGCCTTCTCTAATAATGGCAACGTAGCTCCTCCAGCAAAGGGATTTATAAAATTTTTACTTATGACTGTATTAAAATGGCAAGTATTAATCACTAGCATTTGTATTTAAGTATCTGCCCAATATTAAATGGCACTTTATAATGAAATAGCAATAAATGGAAGTAAAATGAGGAACATGTGACAAGGAGAAAAAGAGATGGCTTTGTTTCTAATTCTGCATAGGTTTTTGTAGCACCTAGTTTTATCTTCTAGCTTTTCCTCAAGGAACTGTGGTGATGCTTTCTGTAATACTGAATTTTGAAATCACTCCTTCATAGGGATGTTGCAAACTCCTAGAATACCTGTAGTTTTACCAGCACCCAATTAATGGGGGTTATCTGCCCTTCTTCTTCACTTCCTGCTTTCTCTGGGAGGAGCATACATCTAGTTTTAAAACCCCAATTTTACAATCCCCCTTAGGAAGGTCAAGATCCTAAGCTGTCTATAGATATATGGGTAGTTTGGTTACAAATGCTTTCCCGTTCCCTCAGAGAATCTCCCTGCCTTTATTTCAAATCTTTGCCTCCAGATTCCTTAGCTTTGGATGAAACTGACCCGTCATTATTAAACCAATAGGATTGGTTTTACCCCCCACACTAGAAATAACTTTGTGAAAAGAAATCCATTCTAGCTCAGAGCATTTCCAAGTCCAGTGGAAGGAAGCATTACTACCAACGTGTAGCTCCCAGCCCTGTTCCCAACAACTAATAACACTCCCCCAAACTAATGCTTTATAAATATTTTTCCTTTTGTTAGGATTATTTAATTGTTAAGGTTAAACCCAGTGAAAGCAGAAGGACCATTAACCCTTTAGGAACTAAGACTCTGGAACCTGCCAAAAAAAAAAATCCCATGTGGTAATCATTAATGATGTTTTCCAAATATTACAATTCTCTTTGCCTTCTAGATTCATGGTAGAGTTGTACTTTCTGGACCCTTATAGCCTTATAGTTGGGTAGGGTTGTGTGACCAGTTCTGGCTAATGAATTGCAAGCAGCAGTGACATGTATCACTTCTGGCTGAGCACTTAATTACTTTATCAGTTAGAGCTCTCTTTCTCTCTGCCATGACAACAAGCAATGCTCCAGAGAATGGCTGTTCCATCATCCATCCTGGGTCCTAGGAAAAGGCAAAATAGGAGATTTGTGGGTTTGTTACTGCTACATAACTTTAAACGATCCTGACTGATATAGCTTCCTTCATGGAAACCTTCTGGAAGCATCCCTACTACCTATCCTTCCTTTCAAATTTGAGTGGAACTGAACATTGTTTCCATGAAACAATTGTTTCCGTAAACAATATAGCATAGCCCATAGGTAAAATGTAGCCCTGGGATTTTGATTTTTTGAAAGTTTGGATGTGATGTAGGAATTTTGTTATGCTCTGTAGCTTATTAAATGACCTTTTACCTACATAATTTTCACTTAGAAATATATCTGATAAGTTAAGGTGTATATTGTAAGCTCTAGAGCAACCGACATACACATAAATAAAAATAATGGTCGACTTAAAACCAACCATATCAATAGTTAATTTAAGTGTAAATTAACTAAGCACTCCACATAAAAGGCAGAAGCTTGCCAGATTGGATTAAAAAAACAAGACCAAATTAGATGCTACCTACAAGAGATATACTTTAAATTTAAAGACATATATAAGCTGAAAGTAAAAGGATGGAAAATATACACCTTGCAAAAAGTAAGTTTTACAAATATATCTGAGAAAGAACCAGAAATTTACCCTGGCAAATATTCTAGGATATTAAATGACAGAGAAAAAGAAAAAAATATTCAAGCAAAGTACAGGCTTTATTTGTTTTCAAGTATTAAAGCATTCTCTTACATATCTGCTATTTAAATGCAGGTGTTTTATATTTTGAAGGAAGAAAATAGCTGGAGCATTTTGAGATAAAATGATCATACAGAAGAGCCTCATAAAATAATAATATTTAGGGTTCGAAGAGGACTTGAAAAATCATACAATCCAAGGTTTCCAAATGAAATAGAAATACCACCTATGGTATGTGAAATGCTTTTGGATGGTACTTTAAAAAAATTTAATAGTTATGAATTTAATAAGATTCATTAGGAAATACTGTAACTAGTACATCACACTCATGATTTCACTAACATTGTTAACTACTAAAGACAAAGCTTACACAAACAAGTCATGTTTTAATTTAAAGGTAGTTACTAAGTAAATAACAGACATGGAATTCAAATATGGCAAAAATCGTGGAGGTGATAAGAAAATGACTGACATTTTGGAAATACTGATTGAACCTAATTCTCTATGGGAAGAACTGAGGCCCAGGGAGGGGAAATAATTTGCTTAAGGTCACATAGTAAGTCAATGGCAAATCTGAGTCTAGAACTTAATTCTTCCAATGTTCATTGCAGTGTTCTTTTTCCTACTTTACTATTTAAGGAGAGGCATACTTACCTGGATATTTTACACCATCTTGCATTCAATGAAAAATAAATAAGCCGACATTAGGGATTTACTGAACAGTGTAACATGCCAGGACTGAATGAGCTCAATACAGATTCAGCTCAATTTCCTTGTCCATCTCCACCATCTTTCTTATTTAGAGATGATTGGTGTTAACTCTGAAGTCCTAAATCATCAAAAAGCAATTATTTTGCTGGTAATCAAGGTTTTCAACTAGCAAACATTTCTATATGTTTATCATCTCCCATCTCCATTAGAATATAAGCTACATGAGGCAGGGATTTTGTCCATTTTGCTCACTGCTCTATCCTCAGCACTTAGAATGATGCGTTGTCTATATTGAGTGCTAATTTATTATTTCTTGGTTGAATGAATTTGAAACATCAAGAGGAAATTGTTACCCCAGAAATGAAGCTTATATATCTTGGCATATGCTCGTGTGTCATTAATTCAACAGAAGTATTTTTTCATTCATTTATTAATTTAACAAACACTTGTGCAGAATCTATCATGTGGTAGACATTGTCTTGGCATAAGAGACATAATAGTGAATGAGACAAACATGATCTCTCCTCACAGAACTCATTTTCTATGAGGAACAAGTACAAACAGGCTGGCAAATATGATCAACTATGTTAAGCGCTACATTAGGTATAAGTATTAAGGTGCTATGGGCAGCAAATAGGGAGAAAGCTTCAACCAGACTTGAGAGTAAGGAAAATCTAAATTGAACCTGAAAGATGAATGGCAATTAATTAGTGCGAAACAGTTTATGCTTAATCACTACTGCAGTTAACCCCTGAGCCAACCCTAGGCAAAAAGGTGATATAGATAAAATTCCTTCCCTGCCCCCACCATTTTCCTATGAGTAGTGTATCTGACAGATTTCTGTCTGGTGTTCCATTTCCAAAAGACCTTGCTCTCAACTGAGCTTCACTGTATTAGTAGCTGATAAAAGTTCAAGGCATTTCTCCTTCCAGAGATATTCTAAACAAGTCTACAATTATCCAATCTTTGTATCCTTCTCTGAACTATAAAAACGAACTTAGCATGCTTTAAAAACTTATACTGAGGGGCTTCCCTGGTGGCTCAGTGGTTAAGAATCTGCCTGCCAATGCAGGGGACATGGGTTCGAGCCCTGGTCCGGGAAGATCCCATATGTTGCAGAGCGACGAAACCCATGCGCCACAGCTACTGAGCCTGCACTCTAGAGCCTGAGGGCCACAACTACTGAGCCCATGTGCCACAACTACTGAAGCCCGTGCGCCTAGAGCCCGTGCTCCACAACAAGAGAAGCCACCGCAATGAGAAGCCCGCACACCGCAACAAAGAGTAGCCCCTGCTCGCAGCAACTAGAGAAAGCCCACGCACAGCAACGAAGACCCAACGCAGCCAAAAATAAATAAATGAAATAAATAAATTTTAAAAATAATAAATATAAAAAACATTAAAAAAAAACTTATACTGATATCCTTATTTAGAGAAGAGGACAGCAAACTACAACCTGCTAACCAGCCACTTGTTTTTATGAATAAAGTTTTATTGGTACACAACCATGCTTATTTATTTACATATTGTCTGTGGCTGCTTTTGCTCTACAATAACAGAGCTGAGTAGTTGCAACAGAAACTATATGCCCCTCAAACCTAAAATGTTTTCTATCTGGACTTTTACTGAAAAAATTTGCCAACCCCTAGTTTAAAGTTGTGGTTTTACCCTTAAAAATAATCATTCAGAGGAATTCCTGGTGGTCCAGTGGTTAGGGCTGTGCACTTCCACTGCAGGGGGCATGGATTTGATCCCTGGTCAGGGAACTACGATCCCACATACCACACAGTGTGGCAAAAAAAAAAAAAAAAAAAAAAAAAAAAAATTCAGTTTGGGATTAGCAGGTACAAACTATGATATATAAAATAGATAAACAGTAAGGTCCTACTGTATAGCACAGGGAACTATATTCAATATCTTATAATAAACTATTATATAATGGAAAAGAATCTGAAAAAGTATATATATATATATAGGTAAAACTGAATCACTTTGCTGTACACCAGAAACTAACATATTGTAAATCAACTATACTTCAACTTAAAAAAATAATAGTAATAATTCATTTTAACAGTGGAAAATTAAATTTACCGAGGTATTTAATCAATTTCTGTACTTACCACTGTTTTCAGAAATAACACCCTCTGTGTTCAATTTCTTTCTTTCTAAAATACACATTTCAATAATTTTTTTAGGAGAATCTCTGATAAACTTAGTCTTTACATGTCTAAAAATGCATTTATTTCGCCCTTGCTTATAAATGATAATTTACCTGACTAAAAAATACCAGGTTCATAGTCTCCTCCCACCCGAAGTACTTTGAAGGTACAGCATATCTTGTTTTATTGTGCTTTTGGGTGCTTTCCTTTATTGTACTTCAGAGATACTGTGGTTTTTAAAAGTTGAAGGTTTGTTGCAACCCTGCATTACTGGATGACGGTTAGCACTTTTTAGCAATAAGGTATTTTAAAATTAAGATATGTACATTGTTTTTTAGACAATGCTATTGCACACTTAATAGCCTACAGTATAGTATAAACATAAATTTTATATGCACTGGGAAACCAAAAAAATTGTGTGAGTCTCTTTATTGCAATATTTGCTTTATTGTGGTAGTCTGGAACTGAACCTGCAATATCTCTGAGGTATGCCTGTATTATTTCAAGGTCTATGGACTTTTTTTTTTTTTTAATTGAGAAATCAGCTCAGTCTTTTTGTATGTCATTGGTCTTTTATTTCTGGTACATTTTAAGATTCTCTCTTTAACCTTGATGCTCTGCAGTCCTACAAGATGTACCTTGATATAAATTTATATTTATTTAAAATGTTTGGTATTTGGAGAACCCTTTCAATCTGAGGAATTATGTGTTTAGTTCTGGAAAATTTGTAGCCATTATAACCTCAAATAGTTCTTGTCTGCTATTCCATTCATTCTCTTTTCCTGGACTTTTATGAGACAAACATTGGAAACTCTTGGGCTATCCATGTCTCTTTAATTTATCCTTCATATATTTTAAAATCTCTGTCCCTTAGTGCCATGTCCTGGGTTGATTTTCCCAGAAATATTTTCCAATTCATCAATTCTTTATTCAACTCTGTCAAGTCAAGAGCATCTTTTATTTCAATGACTAATGCAAAGGATGAGATTCCCCCAAGCTCCTAGACTCAATCCTGGATCAGGCTGCACATCTTGCATGGAGTAACTTTAAATGCTTTACCCCACAATGGCTGGATTTCTAGCTGCCTCTGCCTGCTTCTAAACAGAGAACCTGGAAGTGGCTTCAGGCTCACACAACATTTTATGCTTTTGTCCAATTTCTGGTCCTCAATGATAGCCATATTATTTTTTTAATTGAAGTACAGTTGATTTATAATGTTGTGTTAGTTTCTGGTGTACAGCAAAGTGATTCAGTTATACATATATAAACATATTCTTTTTCATATTCTTTTCCATTATGGTTTATTACAGGATATTAAATATAGTTGCCTGTGCTATACTGTAGGACCTTGTTGTTTATTTTATATATAGTAGTTTATATATGCTAATCCCAAACTCCAGATTTATCCCTCCCCCACCCATATTCCAAAACTTATTTTGGTAACCATAATTTTGTCTTCTATGTCTGTGAGTCTGCTTCTGTTTTGTAAATAAGTTCATTTGTGTCATATTTTAGATTCCACATATAAGTGATATCATATGGTATTTGTCTTTCTCTTTCTGACTTACTTCACTTAGTATGATAATCTCTAGGTCCATCCATGTTGCTGCAAATGGCATTATTTCATTCTTTTTTATGGCTGAGTGGTATTCTATTACGTATATATACCACATCTTCTTTATCCATTCATCTGTTGATGGACATTTAGGTTGTTTCCATGTCTTAGCTATTGTAAATAGCGCTGCTGTGAACATTGGGTGCATGTATCTTTTTGAATTAGAGTTTTCTCTGGATATATGCCTAGGAGTGGGATTGCTGGATCATATGGAAACTCTATTTTTAGTTTTTTAGGGAACTTCCATACTGTGTCGCATGGTGGCTGCAACAATTTACATTCCCACTAACAGTGTAGGAGGGTTCCCTTTACTCCACACCCTCTCCAGCATTTGCTATTTGTAGAATTTTTAATGATGGCCATTCTGACTGGTGTAAGGTGGTACCTCATGGTAGTTTTGATTTGCACTTCTCTAATAATTAGTGATGTTGAGCACATTTTCATGTGCCTATTGGCCATCTGTATGTTTTCTTTAGAGAAATGTCTGTTTAGGTCTTCTGCCCATTTTTGGATTGGGTTGTTTGTTTTTTTGTTATTGAGTCATATGAGCTGTTTGTATATTTTGGAAACTAAGCCCTTGTCAGTCACATTGTTTGCAAATATTTTCTCCCAGTCAGTAGGTTGTCTTTTCATTTTGTTTATGGTTTCCTTTGCTGTGCAAAAGCTTATAAGTTTGATTAGGTCCCATTTATTTATTTTTATTTCTATGGCCTTGAATGACTGACCTAAGGAAACACTGGTACAATTTATATCAGAAAATGTTTTGCCTATGTTCTCTTCTAGGAGTTTTATGGTGTTGTGTCTTATATTTAAGTCTTTAAGCCATTTTGAACTTATTTTTGTTTATGGTGTGAGGG
Organism: Balaenoptera musculus; assembly: GCF_009873245.2. Lineage (NCBI taxonomy): Eukaryota > Metazoa > Chordata > Mammalia > Artiodactyla > Balaenopteridae > Balaenoptera > Balaenoptera musculus. Next base: position 98,262,208 of record NC_045806.1, read on the forward strand.
TGTGTTCTAACTTCATTGATTTACATGCAGCTGTCCAACTTTCTCAACACCACCTGCTGAAGAGACTGTCTTTTCTCCGTTGTATATTCTTGCCTCCTTTGTTGAAGATTAATTGACTGTTAAGTGTATGGGTTTATTTCTGAGCTCTCTATTCTTTTCCATTGATCCGTATGTCTGTTTTTGTGCCAGTACCACACTGTTTTGATTACTGTAGCTTTGTAGTACTGTTTGAAGTCTGGGAGGGTTATGCCTCCAGCTTTGTTTTTCCTCAGGATTGCTTTGGCAATTCTGGGTCTTTTATGGTTCCATATAAATTTTAGGATTATTTTTTGTAGTTCTGTGAAAAATGTCATGGGTAATTTGATAGATTAAATCTGTAGATTGCTTTGGGTTGTATGGCCATTTTGACAATATTAATTCTTCCAATCCAAGAGTATGGGGTATCCTTCCATTTCTTTGAATCATCTTCAGTTTCCTTTATCAATGTTTTATAGTTCTCAGCATATAAGTCTTTCACCTCCTTGGCCAGGTTTATTCCTAAGTATTTTATTTATTTATTTTTTGATGTGATTTTAAAAGGAATTGTTTTTTTACTTTCCCTTTCTGATATTTCATTGTTAGTGTAAAGAAATGCAACAGATTTCTGTATGTTAATCTTGTATCCTGCTACCTTACTGAATTCGTTTATCAGTTCTAGTAGTTTCTGTGTGGAGTCTTTAGAGTTTTCTATATATAGTATCATGTCATCTGCATAGAATGACAATTTTACCTCTTCTCTTCCAATTTGGATACCTTTTATTTCTTTTTCTTGTCTGACTGTTGTGGCTAAGTCTTCCGATATAATGTTGAATAGAAGTGGTGAGAGTGGGCATCTTTGTCTTGTTCCTGAATTTAATAGGAAGGCTTTCAGCTTTTCACCATTGAGTATTACGTTGGCTGTGGGTTTCTCATAAATAACTTTTATTATGTTGAGATATATTCCCTCTATACCCACTTTGGTAAGAGTTTTTATCATGAATGGATGTTGAGTTTTGTCAAATGATTTTTCTGCAGTGATAGCCATCTTATTTTTGATTTCCAGTTATGTGTTTTTGGTTTTTCTCTTTTTGTATTCTATAAATCATAACTTTGTGTTTGGAACAGAGAGCTAACTGAAACATAATCTCACTATACCATCTCAACCAGAGATCTCTTTCCAGAAGTGTTTGTACTTAATACAGATTATTTAAGAATAAGTGCCTTCAAGAATATAAAATAAATTCATGACAGTAGCTCTTGAGGCAGCATGGTTTATGGTTAGGAATTTAGGGGAAGGGTCTCTGTTGGGTTCCTTAAACCATATCACATAAACAACAACCTCCTTCAAGGATGAGCACTACAATGATATGTGTAACCCCTTATCAACTGGGTTCCTCTATTTTTAATAAGATTCACTTCAATTCTATTCCATACCATTTGGAAGTTCAAATACCTCCTGAAGATTTCTATGAATTTTAGGTGGATTACATTCCCATGTTTCCCTTTACTTCTGGACTCTTATTCCTATGTGTGCTCTCCGTCTTCTATACTGTTCTGATTCAGATGAGAAAAAAATATCCCTAGCTCATATTCTTCGTAGTTAACTCTGGTGATAGTTTCCTTCCAAGAATAGACCCTCTATCTAAATTATTTTAGGCAGTTAAGGGGGGTGGGGGTAGATAGATAAAAAGAAAAACTGCTTGAGTTTTCTGATTCTTAAAAATAATCAGCCTAAAATAATCCTCATACCAACAAGACACATTTTGAGGTGGCAAAATTTTGCTCTCCTACACTTTATTTACTCAAACAATCAAAACAAAAACCTACTGATATAAAAAAGTCTGTGGAGACTTGGAAAGAAGGCTTACATTGAAAAAATAAAACTATTTTCAAATTGAATGTTAGACACCCTGTTTTTAAAATTCTTTCACATGCACACAAATGAATACAAGGAAACCGGGAAATCTGAACCAGATTAACGTCAATATCTTGGTTATGATATTATACTATAGTTCTGCAAAATTTACCATTGGGTAAACTGGACAAAGTGCACAGGGAATCTCTCTGTATTATGTTTTACAACTGCATGTAAACCTACAATTATCTCAATTTTTTTAAATTAAGGAAAAAAGACAACTTTGTCACTGTAAGAGAGGAAGAAATTTCCTTCTACCCTTCTAGGTTCTTCTGGCTGGTCTAAGAATTAAATTGACATGAGACAGATTAATAGGAGAAAAATCACACAAAAGTTTCACAACATGTATACATGGGAGAGAGCCAGAAAAACTGAGTAACTTACCAAAATGGCTGAAACCCTCACCTTAAATACCGTCTTTAGCAAAAGACAAAAGTGAATCTTGGGGTTAGGGGTTTGGGACTTCAGAGGGGAGGAAGGCAATTCACATGGAGATGGAAAAGCAAATGTTTGGTAAACAAATTTTTGCTGGGCCTGGCAGAGACAATGAGATCACAGGGTGGACCCTGATCTCTGAGGGTTTCCCCCACCACACCTAGCCCATATTCATTACAGATAGCTCTGGTATAGCTCTATTCCAGGAACAAGCCTTCTACCTACATTTTTTTAGGAAGTTGGGGGAAGGTCAAAGTTTCTTCCTGAGTCTTTTGGACGTTGATTGTTTTCAGCTCCAAATAATCTGTGTGTCAAAGAGTATTTGGGGGTGGCAAATTTTGCTCCCCTACAACCCTGAAGAGTTTTCTTTCTGGTCCTTCACCCCACATGGTACCCAATCTTCTACCATTTTAGTGGCACCTTGCTTCCTTCTCTTCCCTTCTCTTGTTCTCCTTTTTCAGAGTCAAAAAAATTTAAAAAAGAGAGAGAGAGAGAAGGAAAGGAAAGAAAAAAGCAAGAGAAAACAGAACAAAAACATTTATTTCTTTGTATAATATAGAAAAGGAAAAACTGGCCATTATCTTTCACTGTCTTGGCTCTGTATCTCACCCTCCATTTCTAGGGCCTTGAAAATTATTTTTCCTAAGAAGTTTTATCCCCAAGAATTCTGATACCAGCTGCTGATATAATATGAGTTTTACCTCCCAAAATGAGACGATTTACTGCTTCTCTGTAAGGTCTTAAAGAAGAACTTAAGTTCTGAGCAGGATATTTACTGGGTTACAGTTAATTGATTTCATGGTTCTGATTTGTGGCTGAGTGGTAGTATTCGGGTTTCTGCTATCACGGTGGTTGTATGACTAAGGAAGACAGGTGGTGCCACGTGGGAAAGTTCAAATCATTCCTTGGCATTCTATCCAATTATGGGTATACTTAGAAACAGCTGGAATTTGATAGAAAGAGTGAAGTAAGGGTTGGGAAATAAAGGGGAGAGGAGTGTTCTTTGGGCCCAGAGGCAAGAGTTATACACAGTTTATATGAAGATGGTAAGTGAAGATTCCTTTGACTATAGCAGATAGTTCCAGCAGTGCTAGAATGGATGGTGAGAAGAGCTAATGCTCTGGGATATTTGGGGGAGAGTCATGGCCTCTGGATAAAAGTGGTTAACACTTCCATGATGCTTATTATGTGCCAGACAATCTTCTAAACTTTTACATATCTCAACTAATTTAATCCTTGTGACAATCCCATGAGGGTGAGTACTACCGATGCCAAAAACTCGACCTCTGTGCACCGGCGTTGAATCGAATCTTGGAGACAGAGTTTGGGTGAGGTAGAAAAGAATAGTTTTATTGCTTTGCCAGGCAAAGGATGACACAGCAGGCTAATCTGGGGGGATTTGCTGAGGAGTTTTGTAGCAATGGTACAAGGGCAGGGTTGCTGTTAAGAATCAGGGTGTGTGCTTCACTCCTTTAATCTGGCCTCAGGTGGTCTCCTGATGAGCCTCTGTGGTTCTCAAAGTTATCAAACTGTGACCTTCTCTGGAATGAAGAATGCTTCATCAGGTAGTTAACATCTTCCATTTGTTGGGGTTTTAGTTCTGCAGAAGAGCTCAAAGATATTGTTATGTGTATCCCTTGAGGCGGAACCAGGACCCTGCCCCAAGGCTGTGCTATTGTTTCTTGACTGTTCCTCCCTTGTCTCTGCATCCCCTCCCTTCCCTGATTAGCAACTGTTTGAACCTGCCCTTTGGAACTCAGGGAAGGTCATGGAGACTGAAGCCTATTCCCTACAAACAAGAAATGGGGGACACAGAAAGAATTTCATGCCCAGGAGCCCCACAGGGTCCTGCTCAGTTTCACTACCATTATCCCAATATTTGTATTAGGAAACAGAGGCACAGGGAGGTTAGGCAACTTGACTAAGGTCACACAGCCAGGAAGTCTTCAGTAATCAGCTTCTAGAGTATATATTTTTAATACTTTCTTCTTCTGGATTCTAGTCCCAGTTCTGCTACTTAATAGTTATGAGTCTTTAGGTAACCCACTTAACTTTTTTGAATTAGTTTAATAGCTAAATATATTTTTGCAAGGATTAAATAAGATACTACTTAGAGTAATGCCAGATACAAAGCAAGCACTCAATGCATGCTAGTTGCTATTATTATTATTAGTGGTGGTGGTGGTGTTTTTATTGGTGTTATCACTCTTTTTGTCTCTCCCATTCCTGTCCTTTCCATCACCGACATCTGAAGGGAGAGTTTAGATGTGATCCAAAACTTACCTCCGAGAGAAAAGTAGCCAGAGGCCCTTTAAAATCAAGCCTGTCTGAAAACCGGGAGGAAGAACTTCAACCCCAAACTATGGCATGCCAAGGTGAGTCACAGAAATGCTCTCATCAGTCTAATCAGTGGCTCCATATTAAATTACTCTTAGAATAAGTTGATGAAGATTAAAAATCTTATGTTAGATTTAGTTTTATTTAAAACTTGCTTTGTAAGATGCTTTAAAAATCTTTTAAAAGATGTAGTTTTCAAGACCAGTATATATATGAAAAGGATCAATTTCACTTCTTCGTTAAGAAATGCAAAATAAAGCAACAACCAGCCACCATTTCCCCCTATCATTGAAGCTGATTAAAACACTGACAGCTCCATGTTGTGAGCACATTCATACACTGTGCAACCTCTTTGGTGAACAATTTAACAGTATCCATCAATATTTTTAATGCACATCCCCTTTAACCCAGCTATTCCATTTCTAAAAATGCCTCTTAAAGCAGTGCTTACTCAAGTGAGCAAAGATGCACGTACAAGGCTGTGCAGCATTGTTTTCATTTGCAAAAAACTGGAAACAGCTTAAATGTCCATCAAGCCCTCAATACTGCTATGAATATGTGCAGTGCTTTCCTAACAGGCATCCCTGCAGCTAAAGTTCTCTGCTTTAGTAACTTAAAAAAAAAATGCTTTCTATTCAATGGACTTGTCTATTGCTTTTTGAATAAATCACTGAGTAATTTCAGTGCTTCTGTTGTTGTTTTCATAAACCCGAGTTACCAGAGGTGTTATGATACCATATAAATGTCAAGAGGTGATTGAAAGGAACCATTTTTAGTGTTTAATCATTGCTCACTCTCATTTCTAGGCTATTTTCCCTACTCTGAGGGTTTAGCAGAATTATGTCTTCTTTTCCAAATAGATTTTTCTCTCTAAAGTTTCTTATGTTTCTCTCAAACTCTGATTGTCCTTCATCTCATACCTGAAGGGCTTAGTCATTGTCAAACTTCTCCAGTATTTAAAAAAAAAGAAAGGAAGGAACGAAGGAACGGACACGAATGAATGATCCCTGGACGCTTTGGAGTGGGGGAGTTACACATCTCCGTGAAAATGGTGACCCCCCTCACCAAACACCACTGAGGCAATTAACATATAAGAAGAAAGAGAGATGGCCAGTGAAAGAGTGGATAATAGTTTGAAATAAAAACCCATCATGGTCCTCTAGGGAAGAAATAAAAAATGTTTTATATAGCCCTCTAAATGCTCAGTTAAGTTTATTTAGCAACTTTTTCCTAATTATGGCATAACCATTCAGAGTAGACATAACATTGCTTTATCCTGGATATTTACAATTGTGTCTGAGAGCCCATTTGTCCTTGAGAGACTAGCAATCAGCAAAGCAGATGATGAAGCTATAAATCTATGGAATCACTTTGCCAAATATCAGTGTCTCATCGTTATGGTGGTGAAATGAGTTCTTTTACAGAACACTATTGAATACGGCTCACAATCACCATTTTTCAGTGGCTTAATCTACACTGTGAGTTGACTTGAAATTTTTTTCCCGAAGCTTTAGCTATAAATAACACATCACAAAAGGACAAAGCTGAAGAATGAAAAAGGTTGGAACAGATTTTATTTTAAATCTTTCAAATCGTGTATTTCTAAAGAAAACTTATGTATTTGCAATCATTTCTAGCCACTATTTGTGCATCCGTGCTAAAGAAAGAGAGGAAAGACTATGACCATATTTAACTCAGAAAAACAATAAAAATCAGTTCTTTGTTCTACCATTAACTCTTTGTCTTTTAGGCATTAGAACATAAATATGTCCTGGATTGCTACCATGCCTGAGAACAGAATCCCAACCATCTATTTAAGAACTTCAATGGACAGTGTAACTTTTTACACCTAAGAACATGTTAGATGAAACATCAGGATGCAGACTTTAAACGCCTGTAAAACTAGGCCCCTTCCTTCTGTCTAATCAAAATGAAGCAATCCTCTTCCCCGTCACCAAACAGACACCTATTAAAAGACAGAAACTGAGACATACTAAAAAGTTTAAGAGTTTATTTGAGCAAAAATCCATGCAAATGGAGTAGTGCCAAACTGGAAGTGGTTAGGAGTGCTGACTGACAGGAACCAAGGGAAAGACTGATACAGAGAAATTAAGAAAGCAAAGAAAGGAAATTGTTGATTGGCTGCAGCTTACACCCTAGCTGGCTGTGATTGGTTGTCCTTAGCGTTTTGATTTCGTGACCTTGAGGCCTTTACAGGCTTATACTTTGGTTTGCTTATAGAGGTCACCAGGGCATTAGAGACACCTCAGTCTAATGGCCTCCTTGTTTAATTAATTTAACAAACCTTTGATTTAAGCTTTAACATTCCAGGCCTTTTCTATTAAATCAAACCCATGCTAATGTAACCAAATATCCTGAAACCCTTAAATCTACACCAGCATTCACCTTTTTACCAGATAGCCAGCTGTCCTGCATTTCGGTAGAAATCACAAAAGTTTGAGGTAGCAAGTTTCAAATTAGTGGAAAATTTGGAGTTTAGTGAGTCATTTGACATCACACCTCATCTCCTTACTAAGTAGACACAGAGGAAGCAAAACATTTTTCTGTACATCAGATGTTCCGTGTGCCTTTTATTGTATGTATTTTATTATGGGCCTTATCCAGAGCAGGAACATCCAGAGCAGGAAATTGAAACTTAATCACACTTAATAAGAAGAGGTTGAAGTTCTGGAAATTCCTGTTTGGCTACTTTTCTGGCCACCAGGTAAATCCTATAATGATTCAGTTGAGCCATGGAAAATTAAATTTTATTTTTATGTTCTTACTCAATGAAACATTTCTTAATTCCATTAACAATAATTATGCTGGAATTGAATTTCTTGTTTATCTATTATTGCTCATTATAAGTTACAGTCTATTAATTTGAAAAAATGGACTCATTCAAAGGCGTTGATCCATAGCACCACAGCATTTTTTTAAACAAAAGAATAACAATTGAAAGAACTACAGGGTGGGGATGAGGGTATGTAAATGCAATTGTTACCTAGATACTTTATTCACTTTTTAAAAATGGTATTTTGTTTTAATCGGTGACACATTAGGAAAGATTGCTAAAGTTTTGTTTTTCTCTATTATCATCCTAGGGCCCATGTAAATCAGTGATTTGCAGTACCTGAGTGCCATTAAAGACCTAAAAGTCACAGAGAAAAATGAATCTGTTATTTTTTGTTAACATCTTTATTGGAGTATAATTGCTTTACAATGTTGTGTTAGTTGCTGCTGTATAACAAAGTGAATCAGCTATACATATACATACATCCCCATATCTCTTCTCACTTGCATCTCCCTCCCACCCTCCATATCCCATCGCTCTAGGTGGACACAAAGCACCAAGCTAATCTCTGGGTGCTATGTGGCTGCTTCCCACTAGCTATCTATTTTACATTTGGGAGTGTATATATGTCCATGCCATTCTCTCATTTGTCCCAGCTTACACTTCCCCCTCCCCGAGTCCTTAATTCCATTCTCTATGTCTGTGTCTTTATTCCTGGCCTGCCCCTAGGATCTTCAGAAAAATTTTATTTTATTTTTTTAGATTCCATACATATGTGTTAGCATACAGTATTTGTTTTTCTCTTTCTGACGTACTCTGTATGACAGTCTCTAGGTCCATCCACCTCACTACAAATAACTCAATTTCATTTCTTTTTATGGCTGAGTAATATTCCATTGTATATATGTGCCACATCTTCTTTATCCATTCATCTGTTGATGGACACTTAGGTTGCTTCCATGTCCTGACTATTGTAAATAGAGCTGCAATGAACGTTGTGGTACATGAGTCTTTTTGAATTATGGTTTTCTCAGGGTATATGCCCAGTAGTGGGATTGCTGGGTCATATGGTAGTTCTATGTTTAGGTTTTTAAGGAACCTCCATACTGTTCTCCATAGTGGTTGTATCAATTTACATTCCCACCAACAGTGCAAGAGGGTTCCCTTTTCTCCACACCCTCTCTAACATTTATTGTTTGTAGATTTTTTGATGATGGCCATTCTGACCGGTATGAGGTGATACCGTGCTGTAGTTTCGATTTGCATTTCTCTAATGATTAGTGGTGTTGAGCATCCTTTCATGTGTTTGTGGCAATCTATATATCTTCTTTGGAGAAATGTCTATTTAGGTCTTCTGCCTATTTTTGGATTGGGTTGTTTGTATTTTTGATATTCAGCTGCATGAGCTGCTTCTATATTATGGAGATTAATCCTTTGTTAGTTGCTTCGTTTGCAAATATTTTCTCCCATTATGATGGTTGTCTTTTCCTCTTATTTATGGTTTCCTTTACTGTGCAAAACTTTTAAGTTTCATTAGGTCCCATTTGTTTATTTTTGTTTTTATTTCCATTTCTCTAGGAGATGGGTCAAAAAGGATCTTGCTGTGATTTATATCATGGAGTGTTCTGCCTATGTTTTCCTCTAAGAGTTTTATAGTGTCTGGCCTTACATTTAGGCCTTTAACCCATTTTGAGTTTATTTTTGTGTATGGTGTTAGGGAGTGTTCTAATTTCATTCTTTTACATGTAGCTGTCCAGTTTTCCCAGCACCACTTATTGAAGAGGCTGTCTTTTCTCCATTGTATATTCTTGCCTCTTTATCAAAGATTAGGTGACCATATGTGTGTGGGTTTATTTGTGGTTTTCTATCCTGTTCCATTGATCTATATTTCTGTTTTTGTGCCAGTACCATACTGTCTTGATTACTGTAGCTTAGTAGTGTAGTCTGAAGTCAGGGAGCCTGGTTCCTCCAGCTCCGTTTTTCTTTCTCAAGATTGCTTTGGCTATACAGGGTCTTTTGTGTTTCCATGCAAATTGTGAAATTTTTTGTTCAAGTTGTATGAAAAATGCCATTGGTAGTATGATAGGGATTGCAATAAATCTGTAGATTGCTTTGGGTAGTATAGTCATTTTCACAATGTTGATGCTTCCAATCCAAGAACATGGTATATCTCTCCATCTGTTGGTATCATCTTTAATTTCTTTCATCAGTGTCTTACAGTTTTCTGCGTACAGGTCTTTTGTCTCCTTAGGTAGGTTGATTCCTAGGTATTTTATTCTTTTTGTTGCAGTGGTAAATGGGAGTGTTTCCTAAATTTCTCTTTCAGATTTTTCATCATTAGTGTATAGGAATGAAAGAGATTTCTGTGCATTAATTTTGTATCCTGCTACTTTATCAAATTCATTGATTAGCTCTAGTAGTTTTCTGGTAGCATCTTTAGGATTCTCTATGTATAGTATCATGTCATCTGCAAACAGTGACAGTTTTACTTCTTCTTTTCCGATTTGGATTCCTTTTATTTCTTTTTTTCTCTGATTGCTGTGGCTAAAACTTCCAAAACTATGTTGAATAATAGTGGTGAGAGTGGGCAACCTTGTCTTGTTCTTGATCTTAGTGGAAATGGTTTCAGTTTTTCACCATTGAAAACGATGTTGGCTGTGGATTTGCCATATATGGCCTTTATTATGTTGAGATAAGTTCCCTCTATGCCTACTTTCTGGAGGGTTTTTATCATAAATGGAGTTGAATTTTGTCAAAAGCTTTTTCTGCATCTATTGAGATGATCATATGGTTTTTAATCCTTCAGTTTGTTAATATGGTGTATCACATTGATTGACTTGTGTATACTGAGGAATCCTTGCATACCTGGGATAAACCCCACTTGATCATGGTGTATGATCCTTTTAATGTGTTGTTGGTTTCTGTTTGCTAGTAGTTTGTTGAGGATTTTTGCATCTGTGTTCATCAGTGATATTGGCCTGTAGTTTTCTTTCTTTGTGACAACTTTGTCTGGTTTTGGTATCAGGGTGATGCTGGCCTCGTATTATCAGTTTGGGAGTGTTCCTCCCTCTGCTATATTTTGGAAGAGTTTGAGAAGGATAGGTGTTAACTCTTCTCTAAATATTTGATAGAATTCGCCTGTGAAGCCATCTGGTCCTGGGGTTTTGTTTTTTGGAAGATTTTTAATCACAGTTTCAATTTCAGTGCTTGTAATTGGTCTGTTTATATTTTCTGTTTCTTCCTGGTTCAGTCTCAGAAGGTTGTGTTTTTCTAAGAATTTGTCCACTTCTTCCAGGTTGTCCATTTTATTGGCATAGAGCTGTTTGTAGTAATCTCTCATGATCCTTTGTATTTCTGCAGTCAGTTGTTACTTCTCCTTTTTCATTTCTAATTCTATTGATTTGAGTTTTTTCCCTCTTTTTCTTGATGAGTCTGGCTAGTGGTTTATCTATTTTGTTTATCTTCTCAAAGGACCAGCTTTTAGTTTTATTGATCTTTGCTATCATTTCCTTCATTTCTTTTTCATTTATTTCTGATCTGATCTTTATGGTTTCTTTCCTTCTGCTAACTTTGGGGGGTTTTTTGTTCTTCTTTCTCTAATTGCTTTAGGTGTAAGGTTAGGTTATTTGAGATTTTTCTTGTTTCTTGAGGTAGGATTGTATTGCTATAAACTTCCCTCTTAGAACTGCTTTTGTTGCATCCCATAGGTTTTGGGTCATAGCATTTTCATTGTCATTTGTTTCTAGGTACTTTTTGATTTCCTCTTTGATTTCTTCAGTGATCTCTTGGTTATTTAGTAATGTATTGTTTAGCCTCCATATGTTTGTATTTTTTACAGATTTTTTCCTGTAATTGATATCTAGTCTCATAGCATTGTGTTCAGAAATGATGCTTGATACGATTTCAGTTTTCCTAAATTTACCAAGGCTTGATTTGTGACCCAAGATATGATCTATCCTGGAGAATGTTCCATGAGCATTTGAGAAGAAAGTGTATTCTGTTCTTTTTTTGGATGGAATATCCTATAAATATCGATTTAGTCCATTTTGTTTAATGTGTCATTTAAAGCTTTCCTTGTTTATTTTCATTTTGGATGATCTGTCCATTGGTCAAAGTGGGGTGTTAAAATCGCATACTATGATTGTGTTACTGTCGATTTCCCCTTTTATGGCTGTTAGCATTTGTCTTATATATTGAGGTGCTCCTATGTTGGGTGCATAAATATTTACAATTGTTATATCGTCTTCTTGGAATGATCCCTTGATCATTATACAGTGTCCTTCTTTGTCTCTTGCAATAGTCTTTATTTTAAAGTCTATTTTGTCTGATATGAGAATTGCTACTCCAGCTTTCTTTTGATTTCCATTTGCGTGGAATATCTTTTTCCATCCCCTCACTTTCAGTCTGTATGTGTCCCTAGGTCTGAAGTGGGTCTCTTGTAGACAGCATATATACAGGTCTTGTTTTTGTATCCATTCAGCAGGTCTATGTCTTTTGGCTGGAGCATTTAATCCATTTATATTTAAGGTAGTTATTGATATTTATGTTCCTATTACCATTTTCTTAATTGTTTTGGGTTTGTTATTGTCGGTCTTTTCCTTCTCTTGTGTTTCCTACCAAGAGAAGTTCCTTTAGCATTTGCTGTAAAGCTGGTTTGTTGGTGCTGAATTCTCTTAACTTTTGCTTGTCTGTAAAGGTTTTAATTTTTCCGTCGAATCTGAATGAGATCCTTGCTAGGTAGAGTAATATGGTTATAGGTTTTTCCCTTTTGTCACTTTAAATATGTCCTGCCACTCCCTTCTGGCTTGCAGAGTTTCTGCTGAAAGCTCAGCTGTTAACCTTATGGGGATTCCCTTGTATGTTATTTGTTGAGTTTCCCTTGCTGCTTTTAATACTTTTTCTTTGTACTTAATTTTTGATAGTTTGATTAATATTTGTGCTGTGTTTCTCCTTGGATTTATCCTGTATGGGACTCTCTGCACTTCCTGGACTTGGTTGACTATTTCCTCTCCCATATTAGGGAAGTTTTCAACTATAATCTCTTCAACTACTTTCTCAGTCCCTTTTTTTTCCCTCTTCTTCTTCTGGGACCCATATAATTTGAATATTGGTGTGTTTAATGCTGTCCCAGAGGTCTCTGAGACTGTCCTCAATTCTTTTCATTCTTTTTTCTTTATTCTGCTCTGTGGTGGTTATTTCCACTATTTTATCTTCCAGGTCACTTATCCGTTCTTCTGCCTCAGTTATTCTGCTATTGATTCTTTCTAGAGAATTTTAAATTTCATTTATTGTGTTGTTCATCATTGTTTGTTTGCTCTTTAGTTCTTCCAGGTCCTTGTTAAACGTTTCTTGTATTTTCTCCATTCTATTTCCAAGATTTTGGATCGTCTTTACTATCATTACTCTGAATTCTTTTTCAGGTAGAATGCCTATTTCCTCTTCATTTGTTTGGTCTGGTGGGTTTTTATTTTGTTCTTTCATCTGCTGTGTATTTCTCTGTCTTCTCATTTTGCTTCACTTACTGTGTTTGGGGTCTCCTTTTTGCATGCTCCAGGTTTGTAGTTCCCGTTGTTTTTCGTGTCTGCCCCCAGTGGGTAAGGTTGGTTCAGTAGGTTGTGTAGGCTTCCTGGTGGAGGGGACTGGTGCCTGTGTTCTCATGGATGAGGCTGGATCTTCTCTTTCTGGTGGGCAGGACCATGTCTGGTGGTGTGTTCTGGGGTGTCTGTGAACTTATTATGATTTTAGGCAGCCTCTCTGCTAATGGGTGGGGTTGTGTTCCTGTCTTGCTAGTTGTTTGGCATAGGGTGTCCAGCACTGTAGCTTGCTGGTCATTAAGTGGAGCTGGGTCTTAGCATTGAGATGGAAATCTCTGGGAGAGCTTTTGCTGTTTGATATTCCATGGGGCCTGGAGGTCTTTGTTGGACGAGTGTCCTGAACTCAGCTCTCCCACCTCAGAGGCTCAGTCCTGACACTTGGCCGGAGCACCAAGACTCTGTCAGCCACACAGCTCAGAAGAAAAGGGAGAAAAGAAAAGAAAGAAAGAATAAAGTAAAAAAAATAAAGTTATTAAAATAAAATTTTTTTTTAATTATTAAAAATATAAAAATAAAAAAGTAATTCAAAAAAAAGAAAGAAAGGAGAGAGCAACCAAACCAGAAAACAAATCCACTGATCATAATGAGTGCTAAAAACTATACCAAAAACAAAAACAAAAAACGGACAAAGAGAACCCTAGGAGAAATGGTAAAAGCAAAGCTATACAGACGAAATCACACAGAGAAGCATACACATACACACTCACAATAAGAGAAAAAGGAGAAAAAAATATATATCTATATATATGGAAAAAAAAGGAAGAGAGCAACCGAATCAATAAACAAATCTACCAGTGATAGTGAACTCTAAATACTAAACTAAGATAAACATAGAACCAGAAACCAGTCAGTCACATACAGCAAACCCCAAGTCTACAGTTGCTCCCAAACTCCACTGCCTCAATTTTGGGATGATTTGCTGTGTATTCAGGTGTTCCACAGATGCAGGTACATCAAGTTGATTGTGGAGATTTAATCCGCTGCTCCTGAGGCTGCTGGGAGAGATTTCCCTTTCTCTTCTTTGTTCGCACAGCTCCTGGGGTTCAGCTTCGGATTTGGACCCGCCTCTGCGTGTAGGTCGCCTGAGGGCGTCTGTTCTTCACTCAGACAGGACGGGGTTAAAGGAGCAGCTGATTCGGGGGCTCTGGCTCACTCAGGCTGGGGGGAGGGAGGGGTACAGATGCGGGATGAGCCTGTGGCAGCAGAGGCTGGCATGATGTTGCACCAGCCTGAGGCCCACTGTGCGTTCTCCTGGGGAAGTTGTCCCTGGATCACGGGACCCTGGCTGTGGCGGGCTGCACAGGCTCTCGGGAGGGGAGGTGTGGATAGTGACCTGTGCTTGCATACTGGCTTCTTGGTGGCTGGAGCAGCAGCCTTAGCATTTCATGCCCGTGTCTGGGGTCCGCGCTGTTAGCCGCAGCTTGCGCCCGCCTCTGGAACTCCTTTAAGCGGCGCTCTGAATCCCCTCTCCTTGTGCACCCTGAAACACTGATCTCTTGCCTCTTAGGCAGTTCCAGACTTTTTCCTGGACTCCCTCCTGGCTAGCTGTGGTGCAGTAGTCCCCTTCAGGCTGTGTTCATGCAGCCAACCCCAGTCCTCTCCCTGGGAGCTGACCTCTGAAGCCCAAGCCTCAGCTCCCAGCCCCTGCCCGCCCCGGCGGGTGAGCAGACAAGCGTCTCAGGCTGGTGAGTGCTGGTCGGCAGTGATCCTCTGTGCGGGAATCTCTCCACTTTGCCCTCTGCACCCCTGTTGCTGCGCTTTCCTTGTGACTCCAAAGCTTCCCCCCCACCCGCCACCCCACCCCATCTCTGCCAGTGAAGGGGCTTCCTAGTGTGTGGAAACTTTTCCTCCTTCACGGCTCCCTCCCAGTGGTGCAGGTCCTATCCCTCTTCTTTTGTCTCTGGTTTTTCTTTTTTCTTTTGCCCTACCCAGGTACTTGGGGAGTTTCTTCCCTTTGGGGAAGTCTGAGGTCTTCTGCCAGCATTCAGTAGGTGTTCTGTAGGAGCTGTTCCACATGTAGATGTATTTCTTTTTTTTAAAAATTTATTTATTTTTGGCTGTGTTGGGTCTTCATTGCTGTGCGTGGGCTTTCTCTGGTTGCAGCAAGCGGCGGCTACTCTTCGTTACGGTGCGTGGGCTTCTCATTGCAGTGGCTTCTCTTGTTGCAGAGCACAGGCTCTAGGCGCGTGGGCTTCAATAGTTGCAGCACACGGGCTCTAGAGTGCAGGCTCAGTAGTTGTGGCACACGGGCTTAGTTGCCCCACGTCATGTGGGATCTTCCCGGACCGGGGCACGAACCTGTGTCCCCTGTATTGGCAGGCGGATTCTTAACCACTGCGCCACCAGGGAAGCCCCTTGTAGATGTATTTCTGATGTATCTGTGGGGAGGAAGGTGATCCCCACGTCTTACTCCTCCTCCGTCTTGAAGGTCCCTCTGAATCTGTTATTTTTAATCCATCTGAAAACTTGAATGCATAGTAATATCACTTTAAAAAATGTTTCCTTGCAAATAGGAACTGATGACAGTTTAGCTGTGTTTTAGGCAAACAGTCTTTGTGTGTGTGTATGTGTACATGGGTGGGGGGGTGACTTTAAGTATAGATAGTTTGCAAATACTTTGCCATAGTACCATGAATTATTAAGATCTGCTTGTAACTGATGTGAACATAGGAATTGGGGCCTTAAGGGGCGCAGAATTTGCCACCCCAAAATATGCCTCTTTGGCATAAGGATTATTTTAAACTGGTTATTTTTAAGAAGCAGCAGACAGAGGAGAAGCTCTGAAAACTGAGTAGAAGTTACTCTTTTGTAAGAAAAATTTACATTTATAGGGGACATCTCCATTTGTAAGGCTGTCCCTCTCTGTATAGGAAAAGGATGGCTCTAAATTTTTAGAAACTTATCAGTGGAGAAGGCAAGGACTTAAATCTGCACAACAACCTTACCCTTGTTTACTGTGCTTTTCCTGGTCACCTTTCACAACTGGTCTCCCCCCATCCCCACACCCTCCACCCAACTTCTTTTGTCTTTAGCTGGAGATGATATTTAAGGTGGTGGCTTGTGTCATTTAGGAGAGTTACTCAGTATTCCTGGGTCTCTCCCTTGTATACAGGAGGCATACATGTTATTAAACTTCTATTTATTTTTCTCCTGTTAATCTGTCTTTTATTACAGGGAGGTCTCAGGCAAGACCCTAGAAGGGAAGAGGGAAAATGATTTTCCTCCACCACTGGCCATAGAACCAAAATCATAAAATAAGGAGGTGAATTGGGAGTAATGTGGAAATTCAGGACTACTCTAGTCAAAATAAGAAAAGCCTTTATATTGATGCTCTAGTAAGGAGGGATTAGAGATCCTAGTGATATTTTGATGGGGAAATTTTAAAATCCTGCCAGCAGTAGACCCCTCTGTATGAATAGAGAAGAGAGAACACAATTTAATACTGCATGAGCATTATCACATTCACATGCATGTAAGGTAGCACAGCACTCGGATCAATTTACAAAGTCTGGACAGACTTTCACATAAATTTATACCCTGAAATAGAAGACAGAACAATGAAAACTTCTCTTATCTCCTTGAGAGAAAAATAGATACACCTGTGGTTGTCTCTTGAATATCTCCTGAGAGACTTAATTTCAGAAATGTTTGTTTATAGTTCCAAGGGATAGACAATATGTGAACTGAATTATAAAGTCAAAAGGGTTGGCCTCTTCTTCAGCCAATTAGACTTTCAAGAGTCATCCTAAGGAGGGGAAAGTCCTTGAAGAAAATTTCTTCACCTTACCCTTGCAGTCTACATTTCTAATTTGTTTTATTGTTTGAGTGAGTATATTCATATGTGTTTACTATTTATATACTTTATCTGTTAAAGTATATGTAGTTCTGGTGAGGATTTAGTTCTTCTCAACTGATATTTGTTTACATTACTCAGAAGATATAATTCCTGTATTCCCCTTTCAGGTGCTCATTCATAAGCATATATCAAGAAGATGAGAATGGAGACAGGAAAACCTATGCAAATATTTGTTTGATTGAAAGCAAACATTTTCTCAAAGCATCAACACAGTCCACCATGGCATGGACTTCAAACCATATTTGTTCAATGAGAAAATATAAGACAGGCTAAAGGCAGCCTGTTCTTGCTAGAATCTCTCAAGACAAATATCAGAAACTAGCAAAACACTAAACAAATGTATGGTAAAGAAAAACACACAACATAAGAGTTATGCATTTCAGTTTTATTCAGGGACCTTACTGAGGACTATAGCCAAGGAAAAAGCCTCTCAGTAGCTCTGAGGGAACTGCTCCACAGAGGTAGGAGAGAAGCCAATATATATATGATTTGGGGCTAGGGAATATGTGCAGTCAAGCATACGTCCTGGTAAAAGATTACTGCTAGTCACAAGGAACGAATATCTTAATGATTTTAGTGCTTTTCTATGTATAGAAAGATGAAAAACTCTGGGTTCATTAAAATTCTTCCTAAGATGTACATCTATCTAAGGGGCCTGTTTTTCCAAAGCACAGAGTGCCTCACCCTGTTTCTCATCTCAAACTCCTCTCAGGGTGCACTGTTGGTCAGTGACTGCAGTGGCTAATGACTTAATCCTTGTAGAACTGGATCGTGAGTAACATTCTTTGTTTTACGGTATTGATTATGAAAGTAAAATTCCAACCATTAGACTGAATCAGCCCTGAACCCTGAGAGAAAAGACACTAAACAATTCAATTTTCCTGAATAGCAGAGATATTCTAAGTAGTTTGTGAATTGGCCTTTATCAGTAAGATTATTTTGGCACATAAAATTTCAAATCTCGGTTCCTTTTTCCTTGAAAGAGAAAGAAACAGGATGAGAGAAGGAGAGAGAAAGAGAGAGAGATCTGTCTAATGCTCTTCTCTTCCCATTTAGAGTTAGAGAAGATTCTGAGTCCCTTTAAAATAATAGTTACAAAAACTATTAGATCAAGGGATATACAGACATAATACATAAGGATTATGTCTGGATATAATATATCAAACATGATATTTGGCAGTATGACTCATGGTGTCTTTATGGAAAAAAAAGTGAACTGGGAAACAGCATTGTTGCGAATATCTGGAGATGGTTGGGTTACTATATCCTAAGAGGTTGGGTGTCAAATTGAAGGAAGGTATTCTGCTGAAGAGCTCTGACCTTGATAGTCCTATTTCACACTTTTATCAGTACGTTGAGGGAACATATGGGAGGTACACATTAAATTTGCAGGTGACATAAAATTTAAGATGCTAGGTAACAGAACTAAGATTCAAAAGGTTCTGGACAGGCCATAATGATGGGCTAAAATTAACAAGGTGAAATTCAGTAAGGATATATATGATGTCAATTTTTTTAAAATCCTGACTTAATGAGAAGAGATTTTATTCAAAAGGTTTACTGCAAAGGGTGGAGAAGGGACTATTGCAATAGGGGAAGGGGAACAATCATAATAGGGAGAACACTATGACCATAAGATCTGCAAAGCATCTCAAGGGTTGGGTAAAAAAATTTTCTTTTACGGAGAGGAGTAAACAAGGCTGGAAAGAACCAGGTGTACAGATGTGGGTTAAAAAGGCATAATCAGATACTAAATTGGATAATGTTTTAGCCTGAGGCCAGCCTGTTTTCCAGGAGGGGCTGAGTTGCTGTGTACTGTATCACACTGAGGCTAAGCCAAATTTCAGGGGCCTATGGGAAGGACAGAATCTTAACCAAAGTTTGGTTAACAAGCATTTTTTTCCTAAATATCAGTGGTGACAAGCATTTCATCTAATCATTTATGAGGTAAAGAATAGGACTTTGGAGGATCTGTGTCTGGCCTTGCCATAGATAAACTAGGGGGCCATTTGTGTGTCTTATCTAAGTCATATGAGGAAGGACAATTTTTTGCAATAAGCTGTTTTTCAGGACACAAAAGAGTGGAAGGTTCCTTTAACCTCTGTTTTCCAGGTGCATAGGGCTCAGGTAAAATCCAACATTGTCTATAACGTGTTTCATTAAAGGTCAAGGAAATAGGTATCAAGGATAGGATGGGGGGCCTTTGGGCTTAATAGTAAGGTTATATGAAAAACACCAGACTTCAGTTGGTATGCGCCATCAGTGTGACATGGTGTGTGGCAGCAGGGCAATTTTAGGCAACATTAATAGAAAATAGAAGTCTATCAAAAGGGAGGGTTAATAGTCTATTGTGGACTGTACTCTTCAAAATATATCTAGAGCAACGTGTTCAGCTCTGTATATGCATGTTGCAGTGTTTTACATAGATTATAAACTTAATTCTTACATTATCACTTCAAGGTAAATAGGTCTATCTTCCAATATTCGAACAGCTTTCATGAATGTGGGGTTACATGTGTATCTTCTGTAGCTTCTGTGGGTGGAAGTAAAGTCAATGAATAGCATTTATAGAAGGCAGGTTCCTGCTCAACCAAAGGAAGACTATTCTCACATTTTCCTTTTCCAGAGGACTTCCAATCACTAGAAGTATTCAAGCAGAAACTAAATGTTCAACAGGCCCAGGTGTTATATGGGGAGTTCTGCATTGGATGAGAATTTTGGTCTATTTTCTTTGGTCCCTTCACAATTCTATGATCCTGTGACTCTCCTAATTGACCATTTCAATCTGATTCTGATTCATCTTTCTCTGAGAGACTTTCTCCCTTCAACTCTGCAGAGAGTCCTCCTCAGCAGTACCAAGCACTTACGACGGCATAGTATTAGCTTTGGGGAAAGTACATTTCACACTAGATAAAAAATGTTCAAAGAGCAGGGTAGTTAAAGACTGTCTCCTAGCCACCAGTCCATGTCTTTCTACATTTTAGGTCCTCTGGTCCTCCACGACCTATAAAACCTGGGCTGTTCCTTTGTTACCCTTGATTTCTTTCTTCTCAATCTAGTTGAAACATCTGTGTTTATTTCCATAGTGAATCTTCCCTTTTATTGGTCATTAGCATATACACATTCACACATAGGCTAAAACTGGGCTATAAGCAGCTTTTTCCTGATAAAAATGTTTTATCTGCTATGCAGGGTGGAGGGTTCTTCACTGAGCCTCATAACCAAAAATAATAATCTCTGTGTAGGTCATAGTTTCTCCTGGGAGTCTTGTAGAAGCACAGAGACAATTAATCTCCAATAACACTTCTATGCATATTGTAGGGGAGGAAAAAATAATTTTCCCTCTACTGTTCTAAATTCTCAGATGGAGCCTCTGAAACGAGACAGATTAAGCAGAGAAAACGTTTATTAACACATATATCTCATATATACATGAGAGACACCCAGGGAAAAAGAGGTGGATTAAAATTTGGGCTTAAATATCATCTTCATTGGGAAACATAATAATAATAAAACTTCAACAAAGCAATACAGGTATGAAAAACTGAAAAGACAATTCACAGAAAATGAAGAGAAATAGCCATTAAACAGACAAAAATTTGTCCAGGCTTATTAACAAGGAAAGAACACAACATGCCTCAAATCCAATGGAAATGGAAAGGTCAAGAGCACAGGTGGACTGACTGGAACAGCATTTTGGTTTTATATCAAAAAGAGGCAGTTACACCTTTGGAGGAATTATTATCTTCAACACTACTGCCTTCATGAAGCAATGCTGCTGCCTCAATGAGGCCCTTGATTCACAGATGTTCTAAATCTCTAGGCCTGACTTTCTGAAATTCAATTCAATTAAAACTTCATTATGTCTATAGGGCCACTACTGATGTTCAGGCTTAGTGCCAGCTGTTTGTAAACAAAAGTGAATGTGGTTATGCCACTCAGTGGGCTAAACTCAAGACAGTCTTAATAGCCCTGGCCAGTGCTCTCCTGGATGAATCTTTTCACATTTTTGCTAACACTTGGGATATTGTCAATGTCCTAGGTATCTGGTCTGCTACTTGGAAGACTACAGACTGGCAGATTAAATGCACCCCTCTTTGGAGTCATGAACTGTGGAAACAAATCTCAGCTGGCCGTCAGATAGACTGAGTCACTCATGTAGATGTCTACAGTAAGGGCAGAGTCTTTGATGAGACCAATTGGAATCAAGCTTCTAATCACGCCTGCTCGGTGGCCGTCATCACTACCTGTCTATCATCATACTGGACATGGCCACACATACACTTTTGTAAATGGGGCAAAAAGGACTATGTTTCTGGTGCAGAAATTACCACTTCAAGCCAAACTTGCGACTCTTGCCAAAAGTAGACCCATTTGACTCACAGTGGGAAGACACGTTGCAACAGCGATTGCTCCTGTCTTCCTCTGGTAGATTGACTACTGGACTCTTTGATCCCTCTCTTAAGGCTATCTCTGGTAATTCAGGACTGTCAACACTTTTTCTGCACACTGTGTTGCTGTTCCTGTCTGCTCAGATAACACTGGCTACCCAATTATGACCCTTGAATCAAAACTCCACCATGTTCTGCTTTCAAAATCATCTACAGTCTGACAATTGTTTACCTTTTGTCATAAAGGCCACATAAAAATGGACTGATGATCATGGTGTCTGATGGGCATTCATGTCCCTTATCATCTTCAGGCTGCTGACATCACTGAGATGTGGAATGGATTTTTTTAAATCATCTAAAAATTATTTGACTCTACCTACCTTATCTCTTCCTGGCTGACATACTTTAGTAAGAGTGTTTGGTCACTGAATATGGCTATTTCCTGTGTTAAAAAACAAAATTCAGCTGCATAAACTTGAAGATCTAGTTTGCTTTATTAAACGATTCATGAATCAGGCAGCATCCCATCTAGCAAGAAGAAAGGTGCTCCAAGGAGTTGTACAAAATGGAAGGTTTTATAGGCAGGAGGGGTTGCTACAAGGAAGTCACAAACAAAAGAAAGGATTACTTCAAGCAGGGTCACCTTCCTTTGGGGGAAGGCCAATGAGCTATCATGAAGATTATCTCACTAGTGTTGATCTCCCTTTTTATAAGAAGAGAGAACAAATATTTTGAGGTTTTCTAGGGACCCTCTGGAAAATCCCAAAGTTACTTCCAGGTCAAAAATTCTTCATTTAGAATTTACTTTGGGAAAGTTTGTCAAAACTATCCAAAAGGTTTGGACACTTGACTAAATAGGATCACAGATTATGAAAATAATACTTATTTATGTATTTAACCAAATTGATAAAGATTTTAAAGGCAAATACCAAAGGTTACATAATTGTGAGCAAAACAGCTCTTTTAATATTGAGAAGATTGTTTTCTTAAGTAATCAAGGACCTGATTAAGACAACATGAAGCACAAATTATTTTGACAAAACACAACATTTTTTGCTTTCTAGTCAGATTACTTAAAATATAAAGGAAAACCTTTTACAATCTCTTAACAAGAGCAGAACAATAGTTTTTAAAAAATTGTTCTTTTAACAGAGAGAAGACTAAATTCTAATTTTGCTTTTGATATTAGAATTCATTTAACTTAATTAAGTTCATTCTAATCTTAGCCAGCTTGACAACACATTAAAATTTTTTCCCAAAGATTCCTTTCCACATACTATTTATAACTTTCTTTTTTACATTCAGTTTTTATCCTGTTTTTCCTCTTTCTTCTTTGTCAACAGAAATGTATCTCCATTCCTCATACCTTATTTTACTGAAAACACACATCCTACTTTCCTTGCAGACAGAGATGTTTGCATTATTATTTCTAGCAGCTTTATAAATTGAAATATTTAATCCTTAAAAACCTTAATTTTTAGTGAGAATAAAAAAGTAAGCAATTGTGAACTGTCTTTTACATTAGCATACCACGGCTTGGCAAACTTATAAATATATTTTATAATTTCTAGAAACATATGCCTTTTTAAATAGTATAATCTTTCAGTGTGGCATAAAACATGTTTCCTAATAAACCCAAATATCTTTTAGTTTGTAAAAAGAAGCCCAAACTGGATAAACCTGTGTTTAGTAATTAATGTTTCAGTATTTTGTCTTACTTGGAAATGATCTGGATATTTAATGAATTTAACTTAGCTTATCATTTAACTTAGCAAAAAAGTTTGCAGGTTACCAAAAAGATTTGGGGAAACTATTAAAAAATTTCACCTAAAAGCTTTTTATCCTACTTCCATCTATTGTTCTTACCAATTATGTTTAGATTACCCACAAAACTTCATGAGACATTAGACATAGCCACATCTCAAGCTATTTTTCTTGCTGAAAAATTTTGTAAGAAATAACATGAACTTATTTGACCTTTAGTAAGGCTAGGTAGAATAAAAGTTGTATGTCTACATTATTTTTAATGTTGATAACTCTAAAGACATACCTATTTTAATTAAACCAACAAGCAAACTAGTTTTTATTATCTCAAATCATGTGAACCTGAAAAGCCTTTGGGTTTTTAATTTTTTTACACTTTTAAGAATTTTATGTATACATAACTCATACAAGTGCTTAATTATCTTTAGGCCAATTAAATAGAGCTCTTTTAAAAATTAATTTTGGCAATACCATCCAGAGGTAGAAAAATACCATACATCTACAACATACATATAGAGACACACACATACAGACAGATACAAACAGAGACCTTATAGCTTCTGTTTTAAAATTACTATAGTGAATCAGGTATTATAATATAAAACTCACCAATTATAAAAGAAGTTTGATCTAAGTTATTTTTCTGGTAGATGAAGTATGTTAAGGTTACCTACTCAGACGGCTAATGACACTTAGGATTTTCATTTGCCTTAGTTTCAAATGACCTTTCTCCCTTTCGATAGGAATTGCCTCCCTGAAGCTTGCATTTCAAAGAGATGACCTAGATAAGAATTCCTGGAGAAGACCAGGTAGAATATTTACATCTCAAAGACACAAGGACAAGCCTTCTGAGATAAATTTGTAAGTGTTCAGTTTCTACACAACTTTATCATCTGCTAAGAATTTAAAAATCACATTCTCTGTTCAGCTGTTAATGCTGGGATCCATATTTAGTTTTATAAGCTTTTCCCTGTTTTTAGTTTTGTTTTGGGTTTTTGGGTCATGAATTTTATTTCTGTTTGTCGATAAGAAATGTAAGAGTGGAATGTTAATAAATTTCAGTTTAGTTCTGTAATGTCAAGAATTTAAAAATTAAAAAATGGATTGGTTAAAAAAAAAAAGACTTCCCTGGTGACACAGGGTAGTTTGAGAATTGATAAAAAGAATTGGTGGACTTTGAATTGTTTCTGGAGCCATATCTCTGGTCTTGTAAAGATTATCTTTGTAAAACAAGAACAGTTGTTTTTAATTCCTCAAAGAATTGGGTTACCACCTAAATGATATCAAAGGAATTACAACACCTATCCACCTGTGTTGGAATGTTTTTCCTTCTCTCTGGATATGTTAGGTTAAAGAAGAAGGCCAAAAAATAATTCCTATCGGCCTCTGAATATCAGCTTCAAATTTGGCCAAATTTCTAATCATACAGTTATTAAATTCTTTCAAATATCTTGCCAGGTTTCAGCTGGGACAAACAGTAAATATTTCTGGCAGTATTAATAACTGTTTGATAGTCTCTTCAGAGTGGAAAGGCAATTCAGAGAAAATTATTAGAATGAGTACTCAAAGGATAGAGGAGAGCAGTAAGAGTTACATCAATCTTATAGTCTTTTGTTTTAGGTACCTTTATATCTTTAATTTTTCATTAACCTTTGCACCAAATCTTTCAATGAAGCTATTTTGGAATTTTGAACCTCTTGGAGCCTTCTGTATGCCAACTGAAATAAGTGTCTCATTCTATTTGATTTGGAAGCCCTTGCTTTCAAGTGCACTTCTTAAATGATTTTATCTAATTGGAATGCTTCTCGTAACAGCCATTGTAATTTCTCAGGACACAAAGTTCTAGGTTGTCTTTAATAAGATTTTGGCCATTTTATAGATATTATAGTTTTTGGGACCGTAGTTCTCACAGGAGGTGGGGCACTTAACTCTTTGGATTCTAAGGATATCATTGTATTATTATTTATTTTGTAGCTAAGCCTTTGGGTCTCTCACCTCCAATTAATACCTAAAGGGAATGTGCTACTGGGTTGGATATCATGTGTTTACAGTGTACCTCATTGCACAGAAATTTTCTTGAGGTTGGCAAGTAACCTAGTGTCAAACTAAGCCATTCCATGACCAACTTATCCTTACATGGGAGACTTTGGGTTTGGTGGAAAGCACTCTAACAGCTCTTAGATGCTCAATCTGTGCCCACCAATATGTGTCTTTTTGGCTTCCTAGATTCCCATGAGCAATTAGCCTTTATCTACAAAAACAAGACAAACAAACATGTGCACCTTAATATTGGCAGTAACCAATGAACTAGGGACTGGGGAAAGAATTGAATCAGCAGACCTCAAAAAAATGTGGACTGCAGACTGATTCTAAATAAATGGAGAACTACAGCTGCTACCAACAGTTCCCAAATGGGGAAGGATTCCAAATAAATGGGGATCTGCAGACTAAACCACCAGCAGTTCCTAATGTGGAATCTGGTTTTCCACTAAGATACCTGGGAATTGGAGTCTGAAAGGCTAGAGGCTAGGCTTCAGGCAGAACCATCTGTCAGCTCATTTGGGTTCCAGGCAGAATCATCTACCAGCTCAAGCTGAACTTCCATGTAAAGGAAAGTCAATTAGATCATGAACTCAACAAAAGAGAGTAGAGCTCAGAACCAAGAGGAACTTACTTAACCACAGCCCTCAGAAATGGTGAGAAAGAGAGTGAACTCAGTGTTTGCAGGGTACCATGCCTGAGTTTCTCATTGTCCCTGAATGTCAATAGAAGTTCATTTCATATCTCACCACTGCCACCAAATCTGTTTTAAAAAAATTTAACAGTAAATTTAAAGATCTAATTGGATTTATTAAATAATTCATGAATGGGGTAGCATCCTATCTAGCAAGTAGAAAGGCACTCTGAGGAGTTGTACAAAATGGAAAGTTTTTGTAGGCAGAAGGGGGTGGGACAAGGAAGTCATAAACAAAAGAAAGGATTGTTTCAAGCAGGGTCAACTTCCTTTGGGGGAAGGGCAGGGGTCTATCATGCAGATTACCTCACTAGTGTTGATGAGAAAATTTCAGACTGATTGTTTAAAATTCCATTCCTGGAAGAAGCTGAAACTGCAGTTAGGTTAGGTATTAAGTTTTGGTTTGCTGATGTGAGGCTTAGCACAAGTGACTCCATTTTGGGCCTATTGTTTCCTTTTTTAACACCAGAGGGCATCGATCTCCTTTGGCTTCCTCCTGGGTAATAATAAGAGGAAAGGGGAGGAGAAATATATAAAACTTTTGAAAATTCAGGATTCTTCCCTGACCATTCCTGGGCATGATGTGTCTCTTTTACTAGTAACCTCAGGTAGGCCTGATTGGTACACCTTCTGGGTGGCAGCCTGGCCAGAAGGGAAGCTAGGAGATTAAAAGGTAATTCTGCTTCAGCTGCCTGAATTCTAGTAAGATGGATGCTGCACAGGCAATCAATCCGTCAGGGCCCTCTGTATCACCCCTGAAGAACACAGGGGAGGGGGGCAAGGGAATGAGGCTGATGCTGTTGATGATGTAGAGGAGCAGAATTTGCCACCCCAAAATATGTCTCTTTGATATATTATTTTTAGTTGGTTATTCTCTGAGACACAGCAGATATGGGTGGGGGGGGGGTGGGAATAAAACTCTGAAAACCAAGTAGGAGTTACCTTTTGTAAGGAACATTTAGATTTATAAGGGAAATCTCCATTTGTAAGAGTGTCTCCCTCACTGAACCAGGAAAAGGAGGATGACCAAATCTCTAGATACTCTGACCAATGGAGAATACAATTATTACATTCTTCCTAACAACTTCCCATGTAAATTTAGTTCTTACACCAGTCGGAAGAACCTAGAAGGGTGGAGGAAAAATCTCTTACTCTCTGACAGTGCTCACATAATCCTTGCTGAATTGTAAATAATAAAGTCCTATGCCTCTGGAAAAAATATATAATCTTCAGCTAAAACAAAAGAAGGGTGTGGAAGAAGCAGGTTATAGGAAGGTGACCCAGGAAAGCTAGGTAAACAAGGGTAAGGTTTGTTATGCAGATTTAAATTGGGCCTTCTCCATTGTTAAGATTCTCTTGTGATTTGGAGTCACCCTTCTCTTCCCCATATAGAGGGAGAAACTCTTACAGATGGAGATTTCCTTTATAAATGCAGATTTCCCTTTCAAAAGGGTAACTTCTACTCTTTTCAAACTTCTCCCATGTCTGGTGTTTCTCAAAATAATCAGCTCAAACCAATCCTTATGCCAGAGACATATTCGAGATGGCATATTCTGAAATCCTACAGTCACATTTTGGGGTGGCCTATACTGGTCTCGTACAATATAAATATTCATAATCATCCCTAAGTAATTTTTATACACATGAGGAGATTAGGCTCAGTGATAGTTAAGAGTTGGAAAAAAAAATTGTACTAAGGAAAGTGGTGGAATCACCTTCATTGCTAGATTTAATTACTGGGAGGCATTCCAAAAACTAATCTGTACTGCTTAGAATTCTGGGTTTGGGTTAATTGACCCCTGAGGCTGTTCCAGTGCTAATTCTTTAATATTATAATGCACATACCAAGGGAGTAAATCACTTTTATATGGATATGAATGGATAATAAAGTAATAAAAATGCTAATGCTCTGGAGACAAATCCAGAGCTTTCTAGTGGTCAGGTTGCTTTTGGACCACAGTGGGAGCTGCTCACCCATGGTGCATGAATCAAATATTTCTAACTGCCAGTTGCCTGATTCCAGTGAAGCTAGATTCTGGAGAACATTTAATTTACTTATTTTTAGTAGAATCAGTTATATTCATGGTCAAGAAGGATTATCAAATGAGACTCTTTCTTGTACCTTTGTTCACAGCTGTTTCATACATGGGAAGTTTTCCTATTTAAAAAGTATCCAAGGAAGACTTTCAATGCTTCTTCCAATACAGCTGCAATACTTCGGAAGTTTTTTTTCTCACACCAAGACCTAACTCCTTATGCTGCCATTTAAAGTCTTTTTATCTTGTTCCTTTCTCAGTAGAAGTTGAAGGATAAATCATGAAATCTGATAAAAGATACACTGAGGCATATTAATATTTTAAGAATTTATTTGAGCAAAAATCAATTTTAATTGGGCAACGCCAAACTAAAGTGTTTAGAAGTGCTCTGCTGTCAGGAGGTGGGGAAAATTTTTTATAGAGAAAAGGCAGAAGCAAAGTAAGGAAATTATTGATTAGCTATAGCTTTAAACCTAGTTGACCATTTGTGATTGGTTGTCCTTTGGTTTCAATTTCATAACTTTGATGTATTTACAGGCTTAGATTTTGTTTTGCTTATGTAGGTGCTATTAGAGCGACCCCCGTCTAATGGCCTCCTTGTTTAATTAATTGAACAAATACAACACTTTTGTTACACAAACAGGAAACTGAGGACCAAAAAGGGGTTAACTCAGGACATTACACTAGGTCACCCAGCTAACAGTATTGAAAAGGACAAAGTTAGAATCTTTAACTCTGTGCTTTTTCTCCTGCTTACAAACTGTCACTGTAGAATCCTGTTAGGCCTATGGCTTTGCCCTTCAATTCACTGTGTCCATATTATCATACAATTCTACACAAATCTGGTCTTCTCATCTAAGATTTTACCTTTTCCATCTTCAATTTATTTAAATAGATGAAAATACAAATATTTCATGGAGCACTTAACAGGAGGATTCAAGTGACCTTGGATGTGGGACACCTGACACTTGATGAAAACCTAGAGTGGCAGCAGGGAAAACAAACAAACAAACCTCTTTGAGTTCCATTTAACTCATTTTATTCTTTGTGTTTGTTAGAGATAACTCTGTTGATCTCTCTCATTTATAAAAGAGGTCTTAGATAAAATAGAAAGACCTCTGTCAAAAACTACTTGGGTTTGACACATCCTACAGAGTTCCCCTTTGTCAGCTATATGACCCTGTATTGCTTGGAAATGTAAGGCCTCTGATAATGCCTGAAGCATATTTTGGTAATATGAATCAGAGCAAATTCAAATAAAGCATTGGCATTGTCTGTTATAATCTTCCTCACAAGTGGATGATTGGAGGAATGCTGCTGTTAACTGCATCCTTCTGAAATGTGCCAGCACTGGGCAGTTACTGCTGAAAGTGGGCTTGGTCCCTGGAGATGATGCTAATGGCAGTGTTCTTGGGTGGCCTCGGCCTGCAGCGGCTTGAAGCAGGATTTCATTTCCCCAGCCAGAGATTGAAGTCAGACCACGGCAGTGAGAGAGCTGAATCCTAGCCACTAGACCACGCGGGCCAGTGGCCAGTGACAAGGCCCCTGGCCTGTCGGCTTTGTAGAAATGAATTCCGACAAAGAGCCGGAAAGTAGTAAAACAAGTAAAGTGTTTATTAGGAGGAAAAAGAGTATGTGTGGATAGACACACAGGCGGACTCGGAGAGAGAGTCGCGCCCTCGTGGTAGTTTGAATCACTCATATGGGGTATTTCTTCTGGGTTTCCTCTGGCCGATCATCTTGCTTTGCCTGACTCTGAGTCCATATTCGGTTTATCTCAGGGTCCTCCCATGTGTGCGCGCATCTCTTAGCTAAGAAGGATTCTAGCAAAGAGGCCTATGGGTAGGTTGACATCACCTACTATGGGGTGGTGCCCCCTCCCTTTGGATCTCCGAGGAGCCTTTCTGTGCATGTGTAGTCGGGAAAGTCTCCTTGACTTTGAGAATGAGTAATACCTGGTCTCTTTATCTCTTATCTGGGCTCAGCTTCTCCTCCCTCCTGTTATTGTCTTCATCTTGGAGTGTCTGTCCACAAAGGACAACTTCCAGCTACTCTGCCTGGAGCCCATCTATCTCTGGCCTCAGAGGAACACTGGCTTCCAGAGGAGGAAGACAGGTAACTTCCCTCCCTCCATAAAATCATATATCTGCATCTTTACTCTCTCATTTCAGAGAAAGAGGTATCCTTCCTCCTGGCCCAAACTTACCAGTTCACTTAGATTTTTGATGTCATTACTTCTCTCCTGCCCTGGAAATTTTCCCCATCAATACCTCTGTTCTCTTGCATATTCAATGTCCTCTTTTTGCATAGATTTTTACCCTCAGCTTACAAACTTTTTCATATTTCTCCATGTAAAAATAGTAAAGGGGAGCAGAATATGCCACCCTAAAATATGCCTCTTTGGCATAAGGATTAATTCTGAGCTGGTTATTTTTAAGAAACAGAAGATATGGGGAAAACTCTGAAAACCAAGTAGGAGTTACCCTTTTGTAAGAAACATACATTTAACAAGGGAAATCTCCATTTGTAAGGATGTCTCCCTCTCAGTCCCAGCAAGAGGAGGATGAATCTCTAGAAATTCTTATCAATGCATAAGGCAGAGACTTGAATCTGCATAACAACCTTATCCTTGTTTACCGTGTTTTTCCTGATAACCTTTCACAGTTGGTCCCCCCCACCCCAATTTTTCTTTGTCTTTAGCTGAGGATGGTATTTAGAGCCACAGCTTAAGCCACTTGGAGGAGTTACTCAGTTTTCCTGGTTATTTCCCATGTATACAGAAAATAATACATGTTATTCAATGTCTTTGTTTTTCTCCTGTTAATCTCTCTTTTATATGGAGGTGGGGGGTAGGGAGTGAGCGGGTGTCTCGGCCAAGAACCTAGAGGGGTAGAGGGAAAATTGTTTTTCTTCCGCTACAATAGAAAAGAAAAGAAAGTCTCTTTAATCCTGATATCTCCTGTAAGGGCAGATACAAGTTAAAAACAAGAGGCTTAATTCTGCCTGTTGAAAATAAGAGACCAGACTCTCCCCTCCCCTTCTGTTTGAGAATTTGTTTCTCTGTCCTTTTCAAATGTATATAAATCTTTATAATGACTAAATAAGCCTCTCAGCAGTCTCACAACTCAGGACTGTTTCCTCAAGGACCTGAAAGCCATCATTCTGAGATGCAAACATCAAGGGAGATAACACCCCTATTTCCCATTCCTGTGTGAGGGTCAGACTCTAATGTCAGTGGGCGCTTTGCTCTAATTTATAAAACTCCCTCTCATCATTAAGATAGGAAAAGCTTTTTTACCTACCGGATAAAGTCAATCAACTAATATGGATGGTTTCCCCAAATTTCATGATAAATTTAGGATGAATTAAGTATGACAAAAGATGCTGTCAAGTTCTCTTAGTAAGAACTAGTGATTGTTTTCTTGAAAATACGTACATAATGAATTTTACCTGTTTCGCCTTTTATATAAAGGTTAAAATTGTTTTCTGTTTTTATGATCTCATAACGGATTGCCTGTGATGTGCATCGCCTTCTGGTTTAATGTTTATTCAATAATAAAACTTTTCTGTCTCTACTACCTCTGTGGAGAGGTTTTCTGGGTGAGTAGAAGATTTTGTTTCTTTTAGTTCTATTTCCCCAACACTCCTAACTTGTCTAACTTAATTCCCTTCTTTTCAGCAGCAAATTGTTTGAAGCCATCATTTACATTGATTTCTGCTTCCTTTTGGCCTACTTATTCATTAGACCAGGGGGTCCCAAACTTTGCACATTGGAATCATCTAGGGAGTCTTTAAAAAAAAATACTGATACCAAATATCCTGATTTAATTGGTATGGGTGTTATGACTCGGGCATCGAGATTTTGAAAAGGTCTCTGGTTATTCCTTTTTTCTTTCTTTCTTCCATTCATTCATTTATTTTTGGATGCATTGGGTCTTCGTTCCTGCTCACGGGTTTTTTCTAGGTGCCGCAAGCGGGGGGCTACTCTTCATTGTGGTGCACGGGCTTCTCATTGCGGTGGCTTCTCTTGTTGCAGAGCACAGGCTCTAGGTGCACAGGCTTCAGTAGTTGTGGCTCGCGGGCTCTAGAGCACAGGCTCAGTAGCTGTGGTGCATGGGCTTAGTTGCTCCATGGCATGTGGGATCTTCCCGGACCAGGGATCGAACCTGTGTCCCCTACACTGGCAGGCGGATTCTTAACCACTGCACCACCAGGGAAGTCCCGGTCGCTAGTTATTTCTAATGTGCAACAAAGTTTGGGAACTGCTGGCTTTTGCTTACACTGACTGAAACTCTTTATTCTGAGATTAAAATGTAGATAATTCTAGGACCAGATAGAGATGAGATTAAACTTCTACTCTACCATTTCCCTTCAGCAAGAAAGTTAACCACTGAGCCTGGCAAATATTCTCCTTAACCAAACTTTAGACAGGTTCCTCTGAGCTTACTTTTTGCTTAGGGCTTGTTCTTACAGCTTGTCTTTGACCTGCTTAGTCCATTTGAAGCAAGAATCCTTCAAAGTCTGTTTAGCAAGAACCTCCCACTCTTTTTTTTTTTCTTTTCTTTTTTTTGAAGTATGGTTGATTTACACTGTTATGCCAATCTCTGCTGTACAGCAAAGTGACGAAGTTATACACATACATACATTCTTTTCTTATATTCTTTTCCATTATGTTTTATCACAGGAGATTGGATATAGTTCCCTGTGCTATACAGTAGGACCTTGTTGTTTATCCATTCTAAATGTAATAGTTTGCATCTGCCAACCCCAAACTCCCAGTCCATCCCTCTCCCTCCCCCCTCCCCCTTGGCAACCACAAGTCTGTTCTCTATGTCTATGAGTTTGTTTCTTTTTTGTAGATAGAGGACCTCCCACTCTTGATCTCTGATACTCTTGATATCTGATCAAATTCCTTATTCTCCACCCTTGCTTAACATCTGATCATCTTGACTTGCCTTCAACAATAACCTGCTTAAGTTGATTTAGCAAGAATGCCACTACCCTTGATGTTTCCTCCACCTGCTCACCATCACCTGCCTTGGCTATACATTCTCACTTGTCCTTGCTGTATCCAGAATTGCGCTTAGTTCTATACTGAGGTATTTTTCCCCATGGCAACAGTTCCTGAATAAAATCTGTTTTAACTGCCTTAACTACCTGCTCTGGATTCCTTCAATAAGCCCATCTCCTCAATCTGTAAAGTAGAGATAATAATGTCCCTTTTTACAGAATTGCAGTGAGGATAAAATGACATCATGCATGTGAAACAGTGTTCAATAAATACAAATTATTATGATTACTAGTTATCTCCAACACACAGAATCCAGTATTTTTTTTTTTCAGTTCCTAAGCCCTTTTTTGCTGTTTATCATCCCTTCCTTGAAATTCTCTCTTCCTTTGGCTTCTGTTGAACTGCATTCTCCTGCTTCTTCTATTAACCTCTTTAATGTTTCCTTCTCCCACTTCCCTTTTCCCATATCCTAAGAGTAAGAGAGACAGAAGCGTGTGGCTTTGGTTCTTCTCCTCTCCTCATATTCACCCTTTACAGTCTCATCCAGTGGTAACATTGCTGAAATCTCAGCCTCTGTGCACTGGTGCCAAATCAAATTTCGGAGACAGAGTTTTGGGTGTGTTAGCTCAAGTTCGTGTGCCCGATGCACAATGAGGCAAAACAAACCAAAACATCACAGTTTGGAGCAGAGAAAGGTTTATTGCAGAGCCATGCAGGGAGACGGGTGGCTCATGCCCCCCAAAACCCTGAGCTCTCTGGATGGTTTCAGCAAAGCATTTTTAAAAGCCGGTGAAGAAAGGGAGTCTCAGGGTATGTGATCAGCTCGTGTACAATTCTCTGACTGGTTGATGGTGAGGTAACAGGGTACTGTTACAGGGGTTAACATTATCAGTCCTTAGGCTCCAGGAGGCCTGGGGCTATGCGCTCATGGTCATGAAGTAGTTAACATCTTGCATTTGGTGGGGATTTTCACATCTGTAAAACAACTCAGGAAATGTGCATCAAATACTGTTATCTAGGTACTTCAGAGAGGACCTAAGCAGAGGTTATGGGGGAAGGCCTGTCCTGGGAAGGCCCCACAGGGTCCTGCTTGGTTACAGGTGAGGTAGAAAAGAATAGCTTTATTGCTTTGCCAGACAAAGGGGGGCACAGCAGCCTTGTGTCTCTCAAAAACTGTGTGTCCCAACCCGGGAGGATTTGGTGAGGAGTTTTATAGCAGTGGTTCAAGGGTGGGGCTGCTGATAAGGATTGGGTGTGTGTGAAGGACCTGCATTCCTTTAATCTGGTCTCAGGTAGTGTCCTGATGAGCTTCTCTGGTTCCTTTACTCTGGACTCAGGTGGTCTTCTCTGGAATGAAGAATGCTATTTTCCATTTTTTGGAGGTTTTAGTTCTGCAGAAGAGCTCAAAGATATTGTTATGTGTATCCCTTGAGGAGAACCCTGCCCTGAGGCTGCACTATTGTTTCTTGGCTGCTCCTCCCTTGCCTCTGCATCCCCTCCCTTCCCTGATTAGCAACTGTTCGAATCTCCCCTTTGGAACTCAGGGAAGGTCACGGAGGCTGGAATCTTTTCCCTACAAACAAGGAATGGGGGACACAGAAAGGCTTCTGTGCCCAGGAGCCCCACAGTGTACGGCTGGGTTTCACTAAGGACTGCAAGTCTACTTTCTGTGCAAATGCGTCCCAGAGCAGAGAACAGAATCTGGCATCTAGTAATCAGTCAATAAACTTTTGTGAAAGGAATGAGCTCTGTATTTCTGACCCTCACCTATTTCCAATTTTGCAAAGGCCTGTTGAGCTGGGTATTTCTGTCTGGATGTTCTGCCCTATCTCTACACCTTCAGCTTTTTTTTTTTTTTTCATTTTCTCTATTTTGTTTAATAGAGCAAACACCTCTCAGCCACACAGATTTAAAAACTTGAAATAATCTTTGATTTCTCACAGCCCCTTGCCTATAGAGCCAGTCATTTGCCAAGTTGGGTCAATTCTAACTCCAGGTAATTTGTAGGAAATTACTTACAAACTAGTCTTGCAGCTTTTAGTTTCCTGAAAGCCAACTATTAAAGCAATTACCCCTCCCACCGTCCCTTTTAAACCAACACTTGTAAGTGTTTTTAAAAAGACCAGTAAAATGGTTTTTAATCAGCCACAACTGTTAATTTGTACTTTAGGAGCAGGTGCAGGCAACAGAAGGGTTTAGGAAGCCTAATTTGAATATATAAATTATATTTTTTAACTATAAAACACTTGAAGTTTCAGAAAATCTGCAGGAGAAATGTTAAAAGGCAAAATTTAATTTATTTAGCAATTAGAAAAGATATGAATGGCAGATACAGCAATATCTACTATGGACAAAAAGATATACTACTTTTTGTTGAAATATTTTTAGTGACATCATGGTAACTCCTGCCTGTGATAGGTTTATTTATTTTCAAGGAAAAAAGGTCATAGTTGAATCATTGTTATTACTGGTGTACAATCTTTTTGCTGAACACATTTGCTGTTATTTGGTTTTCCTATATTGTTAAGAGTAGGACCACTGGGTAGCACATCTCCAGTGGGCACTTTTCTCATTGAATGCTTTGGTGCTCCCTGCAGTTGTGCAATGTGGTGGCAATCCTGAGTGAGAGAATTGTATAGATTTCAACTCAATAGCCTAAGTTTCTCCCTCAAGAAACTAGAAAAAGCAGAGGAAAATATACTCAACACAAATAGAAGGAAGGAAATAATAAACCTAAGAGTGTAAATCAATGAAAATGAAAACAGAAAAACAATGGACACACTGTTTTTTTTGAAAAAAGCAGATTCTTCAATTAAAAAATCAATAAAATTGGCAAACTTCTAGCAATACTGACCAAAAAAAAACCCCCAAAACCAAAACCAAAACAAAAAAACCCTCTGCAAATCACCAGTGTTAGGAATGAACAGGAGGTTTAACTACAGACCCTGGAGACACCAAAAGGATAATAAGTGAGTACTAAAAATATTCTAAATTTGATAGCTCAGAAGAAATGGACCAATCATTTGAAAAATATGAACTACCACAACTCACTGAATATAAAATAGGTAACTTGAATGACCCTATAACTATTAAAGGAATTGATTTTATAATTTGAAGACTGCCAAAAATGATATCTCTAGTCCAGATGGTTTGACGGGAGAATTCTATCAAACATTTAAGGAGGAATTAACACCAATAGTGCACAATCTCTTCCAGAAAATAGAAAATGAAAGACCATTTTCCAACTCATTTTATGAGCCCTGTAGTAGCATGATATCAACCTGGAAAAAAAAGTGCAAAAAAAGGAAACTACAAACCAAAATCGTTCATGAACATAGATGCAAAAATCCTTAATAAATATTAACAAATATAAATCAGCAATATACAAAAAGAATTATACAACATGACCAAGAATTGTTTATTCCAGGGATGAAAGGCTATATCGATGTTAAAAAATTATTCATTGTAATAAATTATGTTAACAGGCTAAAGAAGATAAGTCACATAATCATATCAATCAATTAAGAAAAATCATTGAAAAAAATTCAACACCTTTTCATGGTAAAAACTCTTAGAAAAATAAGAATACAGGGAATCTTCCTAAACTTTGAAAAAGAGCATCCATAGAAAACCTGCAGCTAAGTTTATACTTAATTGTGAAAAGCAGAATGCTTTCCCTTGATGGGATACAAGGCAAGGATGTTTGTTCTCACTGCCCTTATTCAAAATACTGTTGGAAGATTAGTACACTGTTGGTGGGGATGTAAATTGGTGCAAACAGTATGGAGGTACCTCAAAAAACTAAAAATGTAACTACCATATGATCCAGCCATTCCACTCTAAGTAAATATCTGAAAAATGAAACATTAATTCAAGAAGATACCTATATCCTGATGTTCATAGCAGCACTATTTACAACAGCCAAGATATGGAAGCAACCCAAGAGTCCATCAGCAGACAAATGGATAAAGAAGATGTGGTATATATATACATTGGAATATTACTCTGCCATAAAAAATGATGAAATTCTGCCATTTGCAACAATGTGAATAGACCTTAAGAGTGCTATGCTTAGTGAAATAAGAGAAAGACAAATACTATATGTTATCACTTATATGTGTAATCTAAAAACTAAAACAAATGAATATATATAACAAAATAGAAACAGACTCGATGATATAGAAAACAAATTAGTGGATACCAGTCGGGAGAGGAAAGTGGGGAGGGGCAAGATAGGAGTATGGGATTACGAGATACAAACTACTATGTATAAAATAGATAAGCAGCAGGACACATTGTACAGCACAGGGAATTATAACCATTATTTTGCAACAACTTTACATGGAGTATAATCTATAAAAATACTGAATCACTATGCTGTACACCTGAAACTAATATAGTATTGTAAATCAACTGTACGTCAACTAAAAAATAAAGTAAAATAACCCAGATGTCCTTTAACAGGTGAATGGTTAAAGAAACTGTGGTTATGTAGTTTTTACCAGAATAAGAATTCAAATAAAAAAAGTTTGTTTTCTACTAAATTTGTGTGTTTGAATTGTGTAATCATTATCTCAATTTTAAATTTACAAATCATAAATAAACCTATAGTATTAATTTAAAAAAACAAACAACAACTATGGTATATACCATGGAATACTAGTACCTAACAATTAAAAGGAACAAACTATTGATACATGCAACAGCCTGGATGAATCTTCAGAGACTTATGCTGAGTGAAAAAAGCCAATCCCAAAAACTTATTTATTTTATGATTCCATTTATATAATACTCTTGAAATAATAAATTATAGAAGTGGGAAAGAGATTAGTGGTTTCCAGGGGTTTAGGAGGCAAAAAGAGAGAGAAGTGGGTGTGGTTATAAATGGCAAAATGAGGAATCTTTCTGGTGATGGAAATATTCTGTATCTTGAATGTATCAATGTCAGATTGTGGTTGTGATATTTTGCTATAATTTTGCAATATTCTACCATTGAAGGAAACTATGTAGAGGACACGTGAGATCTATCATGTCATGCAAAAAACATGGGTGAATCTTAAATGTATGTTGCTAAGTGAAAGAAGCCAATCTGAAAAGGCTACACACTGTATGATTACATTTATATGACATTCTGGAAAAGCAATACTACAGAGATGGTAAGCAAATAAGTGGTTGCTAGGGGTTTGGGGGGTAGAAGAGGAAGGTTGAATAGGTGAAACATAGATGATATTTTAGGGCAAAGTAACTATTTTTTATGGTACTGTAATTGTGGGTACATGACACTATGCATTTGTCATAACTGATAGAACTTCACAGCACAAAGAGTAAACATTAATGTATACAAATTAAAAAAATCACTTAGGAGGTTCTGTTCCCAGCATGGAAGGCAGACTGTGACAAAACAATCTTACTGTATTACACATGTGGAGAACAGTATGGAGGTTCCTTAAAAAACTAAAAATAGAACTACCATATGACCCAGCAATCCCACTGCTGGGCATATACCCTGAGAAAACCATAATTCAAAAAGAGACATGTACCACAATGTTCATTGCAGCTCTATTTACAATAGCCAGGACATGGAAGCAACCTAAGTGTCCATCGACAGATGAATGGATAAAGAAGATGTGGCACATATATACAATGGAATATTACTCAGCCATAAAAAGAAACAAAATTGAGTTATTTGTAGTGAGGTGGATCGAGCTAGAGTCTGTCATACAGAGTGAAATGAGTCAGAAAGAGAAAAACAAATACCGTATGCTAACACATATATATGGAATCTAAAAAAAAAAAACATGGTTCTGAAGAACCTAGGGGCAGGACAGGAATAAAGACGCAGACATAGAGAATGGACTTGAGGACACGGGGAGGGGGAAGGGTAAGCTGGGACGAAGTGAGAGAGTGGCATGGACACATATACACTACCAAATGTAAAATAGATAGCTAGTGGGAAGCAGCCGCGTAGCACAGGGAGATCAGCTCGGTGCTTTGTGACCACCTAGAGGGGTGGGATAGGGAGGGTGGGAGGGAGACACGAGAGGGAGGAGATATGGGGATATATGTATATGTATAGCTGATTCACTTTGTTATACAGCAGAAACTAACACACCATTGTAAAGGAATTATACTCCAATTAAAAAAAATGTTTTTAAACAACAACAAAAAAAATGTATAAGCAATCTCAGTTGAGGGTGTGCGGGAAAAATAAGTTCTGACCTAAGTCATTTTAGAAATGAATAGAGATTGTAAGACTAAAGGCAAAAGGAACCGTACATAAGAACTGTGCTCCAGTTGATAATGTTGCTCCCACACAAGTGGGCTAACAATTTTGAAACCATTATATGAGTATACAAGAATTGAACAATTAACGTAAATGGATGGCATATGGCAGGAATTAGGGTTCCCATGGTTGGAGTAAGAATTTCCAGAAACTAATAATAACCTGCTGTATAAAAAAATAAAATAAAATTCAAAAATTCAAAAAAAAAAAGAAAAAGAATTTACAGATAAGCACGCAAGGGGAGAAGGCTAGAATGATTCACGTTGTACAAGATTAGGGCCCCCACTTACATAACTAAATGATTTAATTAATAAACAAATAGAGGAAAAGAGACAAATCCCCATGAAGAATTCCAAGTAATTTATGTAGATACTGTGCCTGCAAGAATGTAGAGTAACTGTCCACTCCTTAAGTGTGCCCTGTGCCTAGTGACTTCCTATGAGTATGAAAAGGGGGAGAAAAGAGAGTAACTTTACTGTGGAGAAACCTAACACTACCTCAGGCTAGGTGCATAAAGTTCATATGAACAGTGACAAGTTATGTTGATACTATGTACCCTTGATATAGTATGATGAAAATGGTACATTACTTCTGTGGTCTTCCTCCTCAAAATCTGTAATCCCA
This sequence comes from Balaenoptera musculus, assembly GCF_009873245.2. Classification (NCBI taxonomy): domain Eukaryota; kingdom Metazoa; phylum Chordata; class Mammalia; order Artiodactyla; family Balaenopteridae; genus Balaenoptera; species Balaenoptera musculus. Next base: position 98,302,000 of record NC_045806.1, read on the forward strand.
GTCTACTCTAGAGAAAAAAATCAGGCAAATCACAATTAAGGGGCGTTCTATAAAATATCTGACCAGTACTTTTCAAAACTGTCAAGGTCTTAAAAAGGAAAATCTGAGAAAGTCGAATAGCTAAGGAGAGATGATGACCAAGTGTAATGTGGTATTCTGAATGGGATTCTGGAACAGAAAAAGAATATTAGTTAAAAATCAAGGAAATCTAAAGTATGGGCTTTAGTGCATAATAATGTATTGCTACTGGTTTGTTAATTATGGCAAATATACCAAACTGATGTTAAGATGTTAATACTAGGGGAAACTGGATATGAGATATATTGGAGCTCTCTGTATTATCTTCACAACTTTTTTGTAAATCCATAACTATTCCAAAATTTAAAGTTCCTTTAAAAATATTAAAGGATAAGTTTAGAGTTAAATTCTAAGCTTTGTTACTATGTTTAGGGCCTAATTGCATGGTTTGTGGAAAAAGAACGATTTCTAAACAAGACCTTTTTTGTTTAGAAATGTACTCACTAATGTTTCAATTAAAGAATGGCAGTTTCTTCCTAAAGTATGACTGTTCAGGGCCACAGGGACTGAAATAGACAAAGGGAATTGTGGATATTATGATGGCAGGGGAGCTTAAAGACTCCTTTGATTTAGCTTAGGCATTTAGAATGTCCAAGAAGCAGTGTAAAATGTTCTTTTCTCTGTTTATCTTAGAAAATTGTAGAGAAGGGTTATTCCCTTGAGAGGCACTACAGATATTATAACAAAAATATAATTCTGGGTGTTGTTTCAGTACATGTAGTCAACAATTCTCAGGGCTCTAAATGATGAGATAGGAAGAGAAAAATTGCCTCAGATGGAGGTGTATTGGGACAAAGTACCCTGGGACTCATGAGATAGCAGTAATCGGAAATCATTTTGGCTTCTGAAGGTGTATGGTGACTATTTGAAAAGGTTCAAATTCCATTTGGAAAGATAGCTCTCTCAAATTTCAGGCATGGGTGTTTCACGCATGATGTATGGTTTTCTGGCAAATTAGATGGCTTCTCAAGGGAAGTGATACAAACAATCTGTGCCATTTGATCAGAGGAGCCGTTTAACTTCAACCTCATTCAATTTAGATGGCTTAGGCAGTCTATAATAGCACAGAGAGCAGAAGCAAAGGAGAAGGGTGGATTTCCCTCACTGGCTGCTTAAAAGTCCTTCAACAAGGACTTCTCTGACAGGGACTTAATTTAAACTTACAGTAACAATGATTTAGAGCTGTTTCAGCATTGGAAGAGAGATAGTAAGGAGATTGGAGAAAGGAAAGCTAAGTGTGGAGATCTCCTGAACTGGCTCAGTGTTCACATAGCCTGGGAATAATCCCAGTGTAAAACAAAATTCTAGGCTATTTATAATGTAGGTCTGCTTTTGTGTGATCTGGCTTGAGGCTGGGGTACTTAACATTTAACAGGGATTCCTTAAGCTACATAGCAATCAAAAGGTGGTATCTGGGGCTTCCCTGGTGGCGCAGTGGTTGAGAATCCGCCTGCCAATGCAGGGAACACGGGTTCGAGCCCTGGTCTGGGAAGATCCCACATGCCGTGGAGCGACTAGGCCCGTGAGCCACGACTACTGAGCCTGCGCGTCTGGAGCCTGTGCTCCGCAGCGGGAGAGGCCGCGATAATGAGAGGCCCGCGCACCGCGATGAAGAGTGGCCCCCGCTTGCCGCAACTAGAGAGGACGAAGACCCAACACAGCCATAAATAAATTAATTAATTAAATAAAATAAGTATTTAAAAAAAAAAAAAAAGGTGGTATCTGTTGGCTGCTTTCTTCATACAGTAGTGGTGATGAGAATGTGTTGGGAGAAAAGAGGAATTGAAAAGTAATATTTTCTGGAGCAATCATTTCGATACCTCCTGTGTTCCTGGAGCAATCAGGTCTGCTACTAAGACACCAAGAGAGTTTCACATCCAAGAGAGTTTTTAAAAAAAGATTGCCACACTACTCCCTGCAAACTATAGGGATGGTTCATACTGTACATTAAACACTTGTGGTGAAATTTACAGATTTGTAGACTATAAGTTGTTTTTTTTTATTTCTATAAAATCTGTAGATGTGTTTGTAAATTCCTGTTTGTTTCTAGTAGATGTGGGTGGGAGTGGGCAAAGAGGAAGGTCCTTATCTCTAACTGTTCCCAAGTCCATACCAAGTAATTTAATTTTTTCCACTGTTCTGCTTGCAGTGTTTTCATTCCTCATCCATTCTCATCCATTCTACATAATTAAAAATTATTCCTTACAAATCTGTCTAATGAATAATGACTTTACCATCAAATCCCCAGATTCCCACAGAGTTAAATTATAGAGAGGCAGTTAAATTTGGCTGAAGAGCAATGGAAATAAACTTTGTGTCAGAGAAGTGAGACTGAGAAATCTAGTCCAGCACGGTCTCTTTTGCTCTTAGAATTTACATGTGTGCGTCCACAAGTGCACACATATGATATGAGACAGGGCTCTTGGCTGTCTGTATTAACTGACTAAGAGATATGTTAGACTGTGTTATCCTTCATTAGATAATGATCCTATTTACCTTGAAAAGTCCCACTTCTCCTAATCAGATGATTATATAAGTATCCCAAATATTTCTAAAAGCATTTGTAAATACTTTTTAAAAATGATAATACCATTTGATATATACTTAAAGGAACTTGGTATATCCTACCACTATTTTTCCTTTCTGAAAAGAATTAGTGAAGGCACACTCCTTTTTTTTTTTGAGATATAATTTACATATAACATTGTGTGAGTTTAAGGTGTACATGTTGGTTTGATACATTTATATATTGCAATATGATGACACTGAAGCTTTAGCTAACATCTCTGTCATGTCACATAATTATAATTTCTTTTTTATGGTTAGAACATTTAAAATCTAGTCTCTCAGCAATTTTGAAGTATATAAAAAAGTATTGACTATAATCATTATACTCTGCATTAGATCTCCAGAACTTATTATCTTCTAGTTGCATGTTTGCACCCTTTAACACCATCTTCTCAATTCCCTCACCCCTTAGCCCCTGGTAACCATCATTCTACTCTCTGTTTCTATGAGCTTAGCTTTTTTAGATTCCACTTACAAGTGATATCATACAATATTTATCTTTCTCTGTCTGGCTTATCTCACTAAGCATAATGCCCTCAAGTTTCATTCATGTTGTCGCAAATTGCAGAATTTCCTTCTTGTTCATGGCTGAATAATATTCATATATATATATATATTCTTTATCCATTCATCCACTGATGGACACTAAGTTTGTTCCCACATCTTGGTTATTGTGAATAATGCTGCAATGAACATGGGAGTGCAGACGTCTTTTTGATATCCTGTTTTCATTTCATCTCACTTGGATATATACCCAGAGGTGAGATTCCTGGTTCGTATGGTAGTATTTATATTCCTGCCAACAACGCACAAGGGTTCCCTTTTCTCCACAGCCTCACCAGCACATGTTATTTCTGTTATTCTTGATGGTAGTCATTCTAACATGTGGAGGTGATGTCTCATTGTGATTTTGAGTTGCATTTCCCTGATGGTTTGTGATGTTGACCATCTTTTCATATGCCTGTTAGTCATTTGAATGTCTTCTTAGGAAAAAAGGTCTATTTAGTTCCTCTGCCCATTTTTTAATTGGATTGTTTAGGGATTTTGTTGTTGTTGTTATTGAGTTATATGACTTCTTTATATATTTTTGGATATTAACACTTTATCCCATATATGGTTTTCAAATATCTTCTTCTATTCCATAGGTTGCCTTTTCATTTTGTTGATTGTTTCTTTTACTGTGCAGAAACTTTTAGTTTGATTGAATCCAATTTGTTAATTTTTGCTTTTGTTGCTTCTTCTTTTGGTGTCATATCCAAAAAATCATTATCAAGACCAATGTCAAGGAGCTTCTTCCCTAAGTTTTCTTCTAGGAGTTTTACAGTATCAGGTCTTATGTTTAGGTCTTTAATCTATTTTGATTAATTTTGTGAGTGGTGTAAGATAGGAATCCAATTTCATTTTTCTGCATGTGGTTATTCAGTTTTTCAGTCACCATTTGTTGAAGAGACTATTCTTTCCTCATTGAGCATTCTTGGCTCACTTGTCAAATGTTAGGAGTGCAATTGCTAGTCTGTATGGTAGTTGCATTTTTAGTTTTGTTACTGAACCAGGTTCATTTGCCCAATGCACAGCAAGCCAAACACTGAGATGTCAATGTTTGCAGCAGAGATAAGTTTTATTCACAAAGCAGCCAAGTGAGGAAATGGGAGAACAAATCTCAAATCCACCTCCCCAGAGATAGGGTTTAGGAATATGTATGGGATAAAGAGGCAGGGTAGTCTGAGGCATGGGGAAAGGTGATTGGAGGTAACAAAAGTGAGGTAATTGGTGGTCTGTGCAAGCATAATCAAACTTCATGGTTTTTCATAGGACATGTTCAGAAAATGGCTGCGTTAGCATGTTCTGAGAAAGGAGTTTTTGGCCCTCTGACACCAAAAGAACATCCATTGGACACTCACACAAACCCAGTTGAATGGTCAGTGGTCTTGACTGACTTGAGCTGGGCAAGAACTAACTCTAAGTTCCTGAAAAACAACTTAACCCATAACACCATCAGAGGTGTTACCTATAGGGACAGTTAAAGGAATCTTGTGATATATTGTTTAAGCTATGTGAAGCTTAGAGGGTATGCAATTTGCAAGAATAATTAAAGTGATCTTGATTAGTGCAGGAAGGTTACAATTTGCTATTTTTAAAATTTATTTATTTATTTATTTTTGGCTGCATTGGGTCTTTGTTGCAGTGAGCAGGGGCTACTCTTTGTTGTGGTGCCTGGGCTTCTCACTGCAGTGGCTTCTCTTGTTGTGGAGCATGGGCTCTAGGTCTTTGAAAGTTGCTTTTACACGGGCTTCAGTAGTTGTGGCTCACGGGCTCTAGAGCGCAGGCTCAGTAGCTGTTGCACATGGGTTTAGTTGCTCCGCAGCAAGTGGGATCTTCCTGGACCAGGGCTCGAACCCATGTCCCTGCATTGGCAGGCAGATTCTTATCCACTGCACCACCAGGGAAGTCCCACAATTTACTGTTTGTTAGACAAGCAAGTTATAGTTTAATGGATCTAATCCTCAGTTTCAGTTTTTAAAGAAAAGACCAAGATAATTTTCAAAATAGCCATTTTACATTCCTACCAGTAATGTATGATTAACACAGTTTCATCATATCCTCACCAGAATTTGGTATTTTTATTATTTTGTATTTTTGCCATTTTAATGTGTGTAGTGGTATTTCATTGTTGTTTTAATTTGCATTTCTCTGATGGTATTGATGTTGAATATCTTTTCCTGTGCTTATTCGCCATCTGTATATATTCTTTGGTGAAATGTATGTTCATGTGCTTTCTCCATTTTCTAAGTATATTATATATTCCTTACTGTTAAGTATTGAGAGTTCCTCATATATTCTTAATGCTAATACTTAGCTAGGTATGTATTTTGCAAATATTTTCTGCCAGTCTATAGCTTGTCTTTCCATCCTCTCTACAAAGTTTTTTGCCAAGCACAACTTTTCAATTTTGATGAAATTCAATTATCAGTTTTTTCTTTTCTAATATTTATTTATTTTGGCTGTACTGGGTCTTAGCTGCGGCACATGGGATCTTCATTGCAGCATGTGGGATCTTCGTTGTGGCATGCGGGATCTTTAGTTGCAGCATGTGGAATCGAGTTCCCTGACCAGGGATCGAACCTGGGCCCCCTCCATGGGGAGCATGGAGTCTTAACCTCTGGACCACCAGGGAAGTCCCTCAATTCTATTTTTTTTTGAATTGTACTTTTGGTGTCAAGTCTAAGAACTTGCTGCCTAGCCCTATATTCTAAATATTTTCTCCTTTTACTTTTTCTACAATGTTATAGTTTTACATTTTACATTTAAGTCATTGATCCATTTTGAGTTAATTTTTGTATAACATGCAAGATTTAAGTTAAGGTCAAGTAGTGAAACTTAGGTAAAGTTTGGTTCAATTTTATTGTTTACATTTTTCTGTTTAGATTCCCTATCCTTTCATTTATTACAAGTATCTGTTTCATTAACTCATTGAACATCTTTTGTAGTGTTGATGTTTTTGTTTTAGCAAGCAATTACTTTCTTTATGTTCAAACTGCAATTTTTATCTTGCTTGTGGTGGACAGAAATTCAAATCCCAGATCAGTTATTTTAGTGTTAGCTGCATTCTGCTTTTAGACTGTCTCACACATGCTTGGTTCACCTATCAGACAGAAATTTAAGCAGAGATTATACACAGAATTTAGGATTCCCTTTTCCTATTTCTCTCCTCTTTGAGATTCCTTCCTCACTTCCCAGTGGCTGATGTTGTTCAGTGGCTACGATCTCTGGTTCTTCAGGAGAGAAAATAGGTGCTTTTTTAAAAAACACAATTTTTGTGACCTCATGTTGCACCTCTACTGTGACCTATACTTAGGCTAAATTTATAAAAACAGTGAACTCACCATGTTGACCTTTCAAATATCAATTCTTCCCCAAAATCTGCTGGCTTTTTGTTTATTTTCCGAAGCCTTCAAGTCGTTAAATTTTGTATTTTATCTAGAGTTTGTGTAATAGCTATACTGATATGTCAACTTGGCTAGTCTACAGTACACAATTATTCAATAAAACCCTAACCTAGGTGTTGAAGTGAGGGTATCTTGAAGATAAAATTAAAGTCATGTGATTAAATTGTAAATTTATGTCAAGGAGATTATCTAGGACAATCTTGGAGGACCTTATGAAGTTTTTTGGAAGGGCTTAAAAGCAGGGCTAAAATTTCCCTTGAGATAAAGAGAAGAAATGCTATCTGGGGACTATAGCTTCAACCCACGAATGTGGAGTTTGAGCTACCCCATGAACTTTGCTTCCTGCATTCCTGCCCTGTGGATTTGGACTTGCAGCCATGGAGACTAAGAAAGTCCAAAATGTATAAGGCAGGCACTCAAGCAGGGGGGACAGGGGAGGATAGTGTAGAGAGTGAGATTGATAACCAGAGCAACAGCAAGAGGGAGAGCAAGACTGTACATATCCTACTGGTTCTTCTTCTCTGGTTCAACTCTGACGCATACACTCCTTCATTCTAAAAATCCACTGCTATTTTATATTTTGAACATGATAATTCCAGGATGTAAATTCCTTAGATGAGGGCTGTCTATATATATTTGTTCCCTCACCTGGCTCACTGCCTTTTATCAATTGGTTATTTTTTATTGTGAACTAATTTAATTGACAGTAATCTCTGAAAATATTAAGGTTGTAAATTGAAGGTTCTCTCTTTTATAGGGAATTTGAATTTTTTTCTGCAAGTAGTCTCAGGAGCATTACTGACTTGGGACCACGAGGGATTTCAGTCCTCTTCTACTCAAGTTAATCTGGTAGTCACTCAGCCTAACAACTACTTTATATCTAGGCCAAACTTTGAATTCCATATCATAGTGTTGAAATGTATTTTCTCTCAGGGCAATCTACCCTTCTTACATACTTACGCCTTATAACTACCATTTCAGCACTCATTACAATGAGAATTTCCTTTAAAATTTCCTTTTTTTCTTTTAGATAACTTTTCACATTTCCTGTAATCCCTGGAACATGGTGGAAATTATTTTTTAAGAAAGATTTTGTTGTTTTGTAATAGGTGGGCTTGTAGTATACCATACAACCAGAAGTGTAATAACTGAATATTATAGCATGATAGTAAATTTTGTGTTCAGTAGGGCAAATCCTCCTTACTTGTTCTTTTTATCCCCAAGAATTGTCTTTGTTATTTTTTATGTTTATTCTGCCATGTGGGTCTTCTAATCACTTTGTACTAAAATCCCATTGGGAATGAAAGTACACTGCATTGCTTAATTTGGGGTTTCCTCACATCTTTACATAATTGAATGTTCCTATTCCTAACCACTGGGTTTCTCTATTAACTCTTCTATGTTCTTCAGTGCTGTTTCATAATTCTCTTCTTGAAGGCTGTCTATAGCTTTTGCTTTTTTTAGTCCAAGGTAGCAAAGTGGATTATTAAAATATTTTGATGGTATTCTAAATAAGATTGTTTCTTCATTTACACTTTCTAATTTGTTATGACTGCTATTTATTCATGTATATAGATACTGTACTCAAAAAAAAACTGGCTAAATTTGTATATTTTCTCTAACAATTTCTTTTAAGAATTTCTTTTCTAATCTTTATGTCTTATGTATTTATTTTTGTTTCATTACATTGGTTAGGCCTTCTAGCATGGTGTTGAATAATTTTAGTGGTAGCAAGAATACTTGTCCTGTTTTTTTGTTTGTTTGCTTTTGTTTTTTACTGTAATAAACATGCTTCCTTAGCTTCATTCTTAAGTATGATGCTTGACTTTCAAAGTCCGAAAGTTCTCTTCCTAATTTGCTAAAAATATATACATACTTTTTTAAAATTAAATTGATCCAAATGTTTTTTTCTTCATAATTTGAGATGATAATATCTTTTCTTTTTTAATCTAATATTGTTGTCACTATCCCCAATAGAATTTCTGATGTTGGACAATTCTTGCATTCTTGGGATAAATTCTAGTTGGCCATGATATGTTATATTACTATTTTTAAAGTATTGCTAGATTCAGTTGATCAAACATTTTTTAAGGAATTTTGAAGCTATATGACATATATTTATACTCATTAGTAAGATTCACCTATAATTGTATTTTCTCATTTTTTCTTGTACATTTTTAATATCAGGATTATAAAAAGTAGCTCTTAAGATCATGCTAGCAAAAATAAAACAATTCATGAATGGATGAAAGTCAAAGCTGAGGGACTTGTACATAAAACCAAACTGGATAAAAAGATATAAAGATAGAAAATATAAGAAAATTAGAGGATCACCCTAGGAAGTGAAATCTTTGAGTAATAGGAATTCCATAAGGAGAGAAAAAATTGTGAGATGGGAGGAATTAATTCAAAGAAGTGATTCAAGATGATTTTCATTCCCCAGAAGAAAAGAGCTGAGTTTCCAGATTGAATGGGCCCACTGAGAACAATATGTGGAAAAAGACCCACAAAAAGTCACATCATAGTGAAATTTCAGAACAATAGGGACAAACATACAGTTGTAAATGCTTCCAGGTAGGAAGAAGTAGGTTACTTATGTAGGGGAACAAAACCTGCCACCTTAAAATGTCTCTTTGGCATATAGATTATTTTGAGCTGAAAACAATGAAGGACAAAAAGACTCAGGAAGAAACTTTGACCTTCCCCCTAACTACCTAAAAGAATGTAGATAGAGGATCTGTTTCTGGACTAAAGCTATCACCAGAGCTATCTACAGTGAATACGGGCTAGGTGTGGTGGGGGGAACTCTTACAAATCAGAGTTCACTCCTGGTCCCATTGTCTCTGCCTGGCCCAGCAAACATTTGTTTACAAAACATTTGCTTTTCCACCTCCATGTGAATTGCCTTTGAAGTCCCAAACCACTAGCCCCCAAATCCTCTTTTGTATTTAGCTGAAGATGGTATTTAAGGTGAGGGTTTCAACCATTTTGGTGAGTTACCCAGTTTTCCTGGGTCTCTCCCATGTATACATGTCATTAAATTTTTGCACGATTTTCTCCTACTAATCTGTCTCATGTCAATTTAATTCTTAGGCCAGCTAAAAGAACTTAAAAGGGTAGAGGAAAATTTCTTCCTCTTTCTTTCTTCCTTACAAAGGATCAGGAATCAAAATGACATCTGACTTCCCAATAGCAATACTGACAGCTATAAGACTATGTAGCAATTTCTTTGAAATTCTGAGAGAGAATTATTTTCCACTTAGAATTCTATACCCGGTCAAAAAATATTGATCAAAAAAAAAATATTGATCAAGCAAGAGTAGAATAAACATGTGTTTAGATATGTCAAGTCAAAAAAAAAATAAAATAAAAAATATAAAAGAATACACAAAAGAAAATTTAACTTCTCTGAACCTTTTTGTCTGAATCTACTGAAAGATTTATTCTACCAAAACAACCAATACCAGTAAAAGAAAGCACAATCTAATTTTAAAAAATGGGGGAGGAGGTTTGACATCAGCAAGATGGCAGTGTAGGAAGTCCTAGACCCTTCTTCCCCCAACAAGCATACTGATTCAGCAACAATCCACAGGCACATTACATCTGTGAGGAATCAAAAATCAGTTGAAAATCTCCTGCACCCCAGCTGAGCCTGAAACCAGACTCACTGAAGCTGGTAGGAAATTCAAGACACCCTTATACTGGAGACCCTGCCCATAGGTGCAGCATCATATGATCAGGAGGAGACTCCCTAGCTCGCAATTTCATGTAGTGGCCCAACCATTCCAAGGGGGTTCCCTGATGACTAGCTTCTATCTTGCTAGTCTTGGAGCTCTAATGGGTCCAGCACAGACTAGCTGCTCAGGGGAGAATGGAGGTAGTAGCTTAGGCTGGTAGGTGCCATAGATCCGTGTTCAGCACAGAGTGAGCAGATGAAAAATCTGAGCTCTCAGCTTCCCCCTGTGGAGGGAAAAAGTTGGGCTATGTGTGCAGTGTCCCAATTTATCTGGGGCTGCCCAAAGAACTAGCATTTATCTTGCCAATCTTGAAGCTGTGATGAGTCCAGCACAGTGTAGCCACCAAGAGAGAACAGAGGCAGTGGTTTGAGCTAGTAGTTGCCGTAGCCACCCCACCATGTTCCCTTCCTAGAATCTCTAGTCCCTTAGACACTATTATTATTGTTATTATTAAATACTGTCCTAGCTAAAGCTTATTGCCTTTCACAGACAACATATCATGGACTATAGGGATTTACACTGAGAAAATTATCAAACAGTGTTCATGAGGTTCATTGAAAATCCATCTTCTCTAGTCTTAGAGGGCCCTCATTATAGTTAAGGATCTTCAAATTCTTAGAGACTCTCTATCCCAAGACCCAATTACCACTGCAGACTTTTTAGATTGTGGCCTCTTACTTGATTTATATATTTTATGCTCCCTCAAGATATAGTTCTCAGGGGCTTCCCTGGTGATCCAGTGGTTAAGACTTCACCTTCCAATGCTGGGGGTGCAGGTTCGGTCCCTGGTTGGGGAGTTAAGATCCCACATGCCTCGCAGCCAAAAAACCAAAACATAAAACAGAAGCAATATTGTAACAAGTTCAATAAAGACTTTAAAAATTGTCCGCATCAAAGAAAAAATCTTTAAAAAAAAAAGATACAGTTCTCCATTTCAAGAACTCTCTCTCTCTCTCCTTTTTTTTTGCTTAGCTTCTCTCCTTGTTCTGGATATCAGAAAGAAGTTTCCCTTTTATTTCCAAGGCAAATGTCTCTTGTCTTTGTCTTCACTCTTCTTCTGGGACCATACTCCATCAATTATAACCTTCTTCAAGTATTTTTAAGCCCTTCTTTCATGTTTTTCTTTTTTTCTTCTGCTTATACTTGAAAGCTAATATAACAGTGTTTACAAGCACAGACTCTAGACTCAAACCTTAATTCTACTACTTAAGTGCTGTGAGAGTTTGAATAAGTCATCTAGCCTTTCTGAGTTTATATTCCTATCCATGAACAAACAGGATGGTTTCAAAGCATTAAGTGAGATAGTCTACATAGTGTTAGCAGAATGCCTGGCATATGGTAAGAACTAAATTGTTAGGGATTATGCTAAAAATAATGAAGTTGACCAAAATAATGTAGCTCAGTTTTCTCCTATCTTAGAACAACTCTCCCTCATCCCTGATACCTCTGCAAGTGACCTTTAATCACTACCCTTGTTGAAAGATGGCTGCCTATTCCCACCAACTCATCCTTGCTTAAAACCAAAGACTTCTGTCTTCACTGCTTGACTAAAACTGCTCTCATGATGAGGCTGAATCTTTCTTGTCCTAGTCCAGTGCTCAATCACCTAAACCATAATACCTCCTGTCAAATATGTTGGCTGATATGACTGGCATGTTTTTTCAATTATACATGATCTATCTGGATCTCAAAGGTAGGTCTTACAGTTGTCATTATATAGGTTATCAGAAAAGACAAGATAGGCCTTCAACAGAAAAAGTGACATTTACTTTCTCAAGTGTCATTTCTTAAAGTACTATAATCAAATGCTTCTGACCTGATTTCAGATCATTCTCATTCATTCCCTCACTCTTGTTAATCTTGTCACCCTTCATTTACATTATGCTCTCCTAAGAAATTTTTTAAATAAAATATTTCATAATACTCTACCAAAACACTGAGGATTCCTGAATTAATAATCATTATGATATGACTTTTTTTGTGGGCTACGTCTGCATTTGAAACCAATGAACTGCAGCAAACTTGGGTCATATGGTCCCTTTTTTTGAGAATTGGGCTGTGGCTCCATATCAACTTCCTTGAGAAGGTGCTGAAGCCATTCCCCCGTTGCAACGAAGTAGAGGGCCCTGCTTCAGGCAGCAGAGAAATCTAATTCTAAAGTCTAATAAGGAAATCTGGGCAGATGGATACCAAGGAAAAGGTGATGTTGATCTAGTTGAGTGCACTGCAGAATTAAAACTTGATGGGGGAATCCAGCAGCCTGTGGGAAAAAACCACATTCACAGAAAGATAGACAAGATGAAAAGGCAGAGGGCTATGTACCAGATGAAGGAACACGATAAAACCCTAGAAAAACAACTAAATGAAATGGAGATAGGCAATCTTCCAGAAAAAGAATTCAGAATAATGATAGTGAAGATGATCCAGGACGTCAGAAAAAGAATGGAGGCAAAGATTGAGAAGATGCAAGAAGTGTTTAACAAAGATTTAGAAGAATTAAAGAACAAACGGAAATGAACAATATAATAACTGAAATGAAAAATACACTAGAAGGAATCAATAGCAGAATAATTGAGGCAGAAGGACGGATAAGTGACCTGGAAGACAGAATGGTGGAATTCACTGTTGCAGAACAGAATAAAGAAAGAAGAATGAAAAGAAATGAAGACAGCCTAAGAGGCCTCTGGGACAACATTAAACACAACAACATTTGCATTATAGGGGTCCCAGAAGGAGAAGAGAGAGAGAAAGGACTGGAGAAAATATTTGAAGAGATTATAGTCGAAAACTTCCCAAATATGGGAAAGGAAATAGCCACCCAAGTCCAGGAAGCGCAGAGAGTCCCATACAGGATAAACCTAAGGAGAAACACACCGAGACACATAGTAATCAAATTGGTAAAAATTAAAGACAAAGAAAAATTATTGAAAGCAGCAAGGGAAAAACGACAAATAACATAAAAGGGAACTCCCATAAGGTTAACAGCTGATTTCTAGGCAGAAACTCTACAAACCAGAAGGGAGTGGCATGATATACTTAAAGTGATGAAAGGGAAGGACCTACAACCAAGATTACACTACCCAGCAAGGATCTCATTCAGATTCAATGGAGAAATCAAAAGCTTTACAGACAGGCAAAAGCTAAGAGAATTCAGCACCACCAAACCAGCTCTACAACAAATGCTAAAGGAACTTTTCTAAGTGGGAAACACAAGAGAAGAAAAGGACCTACAAAAACAAACCCAAAACAATTAAGGAAATGGTCATAGGAACATACATATCAATAATTACCTTAAACGTGAATGGATTAAATGCTCCAACCAAAAGACACAGGCTCGCTGAATGGATACAAAAACAAGACCCATATATATGCTGTCTACAAGAGACCCACTTCAGACCTAGGGACACATACAGACTGAAAGTGAGGGGATGGAAAAAGATATTCCATGCAAATGGAAATCAAAAGAAAGCTGGAGTAGCAATTCTCATATCAGACAAAATAGACTTTAAAATAAAGAATGTTGCAAGAGACAAGGAGGGACACTACCTAATGATAAAGGGATCAATCCAAGAAGAAGATATAACAATTATAAATATATATGCACCAAACATGGGAGCACCTCAATACATAAGGCAACTACTAACAGCTCTAAAAGAGGAAATCGACAGTAACACAATCATAGTGGGGGACTTTAACAGCTCACTTACACCAATGGACAGATCATCCAAAATGAAAATTAATAAGGGAACACAAGCTTTAAATGACACAATAGACCAGATAGATTTAATTGATATTTATAGGACATTCCATCCAAAAACAGCAGATTATACTTTCTTCTCATGTGCGCATGGAACATTCTGCAGGATAGATCACATCTTGGGTCACAAAACAAGCCTCAGTAAATTTAAGAAAATTGAAATCATATCAAGCATCTTTTCTGACCACAATGCTATGAGATTAGAAATGAATTACAGAGAAAAAACCTAAAAAACACAAACACATGGAGTCTAAACAATACGTTACTAAATAACCAAGAGATTACTGAAGAAATCAAAGAGGAAGTCAAAAAATACCTAGTGACAAATGACAATGAAAACACGATGGTCCAAAACCTAGGGGATGCAGCAAAAGCAGTTCTAAGAGGCAAGTATATAGCTATACAAGCCTACCTCAAAAAAAAAGAAAAATCTCAAATAAACAATCTAACATTACACCTAAAGGAACTAGAGAAAGAAGAACAAACAAAACCCAAAGTTAGCAACAGGAAAGAAATCATAAAGATCAGAGCAGAAATAAATGAAATAGAAACAAAGAAAACAATAGCAAAGATCAATAAAACTAAAAGCTGTTTCTTTGAGAAGATAAAACAATTGATAAACCATTAGCCAGACTGATCAAGAAAAAGAGAGAGAGGACTCAAATCAATAAAATTAGAAATGAAAAAGGAGAAGTTATAACAGACACCCCAGGAATACAAAGCATCGTAAGAGATTACTACAAGCAACTCTATGCCAATAAAATGGACAACCTGGAAGAAATGGACAAATTCTTAGAAAGGTACAACCTTCCAAGACTGAATGAGGAAGAAACAGAAAATATGAACAGACCAATCACAAGTAATGAAATTGAAACTGTGATTAAAAATCTTCCAACAAACAAAAGTCCAGGACCAGATGGCTTCACAGGTGAATTCTATCAAACATTTAGAGAAGAGCTAACACCCATCCTTCTCAAACTCTTCCAAAAAAATTGCAGAGGAAGGAAAACTCTGAAACTCATTCTATGAGGCCCCCATCACCCTGATACCAAAACCAGACAAAGATACTACAAAAAAAAGAAAATTACAGGCCAATATCACTGATGAATATAGATGCAAAAATCCTCAACAAAATATTAGCAAACAGAATCCAACAACACATTAAAAAGATCATACACCATGAGCAGGTGGGATTTATCCCAGGGATGCAAGGATTCTTCAATATACACAAATCAATCAATGTGATACACCATATTAACAAATTGAAGAATAAAAACCATATGATCATCTCAATAGATGCAGAAAAAGCTTTTGACAAAATTCAACACCCATTTATGATAAAAGCTCTCCAGAAAATGGGCATAGAGGGAACTTTCCTCAACATAATAAAGGCCATATACGACAAACTCACAGCAAACATCATTCTCAATGGTGAAAAACTGGAAGCATTTCCTCTAAGATCAGGAATGAGACAAGGATGTCCACTCTCACCACTATTATTCAACATAGTTTTGGAAGTCCTAGCCACGGCAATCAGAGAAGAAAAAGAAATAAAAGGAATACAAATTGGAAAAGAAGAAGTAAAACTGTCACTGTTTGCAGATGACATGATACTATACATAGAGAACCCTAAAGATGCCACCAGAAAACTACTAGAGCTAATCAATGAATCTGGTAAAGTTGCAGGATGCAAAATTAATCCACAGAAATCTCTTGCATTCCTATACACTAATGATGAAGAATCTGAAAGAGAAATTAAGGAAACACTCCCATTTACCATTGCAACAAAAAGAATAAAATACCTAGGGATAAACCTACCTAGGGAGACAAAAGACCTGTATGCAGAAAACTATAAGACACTGATGAAAGAAATTAAAGATGATACCAACAGATTGAGAGACATACCATTTTTCTGAATTGGAAGAATCAATATTGTGAAAATGACTATACTACCCAAAACAATCTACAGATTCAATGCAACCCCTATCAAATTACCAGTGGCATTTTTTACAGGACTAGAAAAAAAAATCTTAAAATTTGATGGAGACACAAAAGACCCTGAATAGCCAAAGCAGTCTTGAGGGAAAAAAACGGAGCTGGAAGAATCAGACTCCCTGACTTCAGACTATACTACAAAGCTACAGTAATCAAGACAATATGGTACTGGCACAAAAACAGAAACATAGATCAGTGGAACAGGATAGAAAGCCCAGAGATAAACCCATGCACCTATGGTCAACTAATCTATGACAAATGAGGTAAGGATATACAATGGAGAAAAGACAGTCTCTTCAATAAGTGGTGCTGGGAAAACTGGACAGCTACATGTAAAAGAATGAAATTACAACACTCCCTAACACCATACACAAAAGTAAACTCAAAATGGATTCGAGACCTAAATGTAAGACCGGGCACTATAAAACTCTTAGAGGAAAACATAGGAAGAACATTCTTTGACATAAATCACAGCAAGATCTTTTTTGATCCACCTGCTAGAGTAATGGAAATGAAAACAAAAATAAACAAATGGGACCTAATGAAACTTAAAAGCTTTTGCACAGCAAAGGAAACCATAAACAAGATGAAATGACAACACTCAGAATGGGAGAAAACATTTGCAAATGAAGCAACTGACAAAGAATTAATCTCCAAAATTTACAAGCAGCTCATGTAGCTCAATATCAAATAAACAACCCAATCCATAAATGGGCAGAAGACTGAAATAGACATTTCTCCAAAGAAGACATACAGATGGCCAAGAAGTCCATGAAAAGCTGCCCAACATCACTAATTATTAGAGAAATGCAAATCAGAACTACAATGAGGTATCACCTCACACCAGTTAGAATGGGCATCATCCGAAAATCTACAAACAACAAATGCTGGAGAGGGTGTGGAGAAAAGGTAACCCTCTTGCACTGTTGGTGGGAATGTAAATTGATACAACCACTATGGAGAACAGTATGGAGGTTCCTTAAAGAACTAAAAATAGAATTACCATATGGCCCAGCAATCTCACTACTGGGTATATACCCAGAGAAAACCATAATTCAAAAAGACACATGCACCCCAATGTTCATTGCAGCACTATTTACAATAACCAGGTCATGGAAGCAACCTAAATGCCCATTGACAGACGAATGGATAAAGAAGGTGTGGTACATATATACAATGGAATATTACTCAGCCATAAAAAGGAACGAAATTGGGTCGTTTGTAGAGACGTGGATGCATCTAGAGACTGTCATACAGAGTGAAGTAAGTCAGAAAGAGAAAAACAAATATCATTTATTAACACATATATGTGGAACCTAGAAAAATGGTAAAGATGAACTGGTTTGCAGGGCAGAAATTGAGGCACAGATGTAGAGAACAAACGTATGGACACCAAGGGGGGAAAGCGGCATGGGGTGGGGGTGGTGGTGTGATAAATTGGGAGATTGGGATTGACATGTATATACTGATGTGTGTAAAATGGTTGACTAATAATAAATAAATAAATAAGTAAGTTAGTAAATAAATATTTTTTTTAAAAAAATGAAAGAAAAAAAAAAAAACTTGATGGGAAATCATTGTGCTTCAGGGAACAGGGTCAGCAAAGGCTTAGAGCATGATATGAGGATCAATATTAGAAGAATAAAATAATTGAATTAGCAAATCCCCAGGACAAATAAGCTGAAGGGAACAACAGCAGCACAGCTCCGACTGACTTATGAAAGTTAACAGAAGTTAGGAAAAGGAATGGGCCCCGATCTTTTGGAGTTTGGCCTCCTAACACTCTGGCTGGATACAGGATGTACCTCGCTCTACAAATGAAATTGCCACTGCTGTTGCCCCAGTAACCTGAGACTGATTATCTCAGACCTAAGAGCGATTGGCAATCCAATTCAGGCTCTTGTATGAAAAGACCAAAGTGTTCGTTTCAATTTGTCTTAGCCACTTACTAGCTGTGTGACTTGGGGAAACTGTAATCTCAGTTTTCCATCTTTAAATTGGGGATAAGAAGAATTCTGAATTCCTCTGCTTTTAGGGATATTGTACTGCTAAAATGAGATGATATATGTAAATGCCTAACAGTGTCTGGCACATAGTTGGAGCTCAGTAAATGTTAATTTCCTTTCTTTTTTCCTATTGCCTCCCAGTATTTTTATTTAGTATCACCACTCTCAGATTGTGGGGAAAAGAAATAAAAATGATAGAAACTGACAGCAATTTTTGTGTTTCTTTGTTGCAAAAATCAAGAGACTTATTGAAGAAGTTGAAAGCATTGGCTAAAACAAATTTAAGAATTATCAGTGATTCTATTATGGATACTTATTTTATTAAAAACATTAGGTGATTACACATCACACTGTTATAAACCAAGGTGGTTGAATGTTGGCTGGCTATCTTCAGTTTGTTGGAAGAGTTCTCATTAAAGGGCCATCAAAAGGTGGGATTAAGAATAAACCTACCTACCACCTCAGTTAACTTGGAGACCAAAAGGTAAATTTAACTTATAACAGTAAAGACTTTCTTCATGGAGCATCTACTATTGAACCTAACTAGTGCATTAGATATCACTAATCTTCACCAAAATTCCTGAATGGCAGCTATTGTTGTTCATACTTTACAGATGAAGAATCTGAGAATTAGAGACATTATGCAAGCCAGTAGCCAAGACTTCAACTGAGATCTCTGTGGCCCCAACTCATATACCTTTTTCACAGCGCTAGCTTGCTAGGCTAAGCAACCGGCAGTAGGTTGGCTGTTAACCTCTCTCCAGTTATTGAATTCAGCTGAGGCTAACCTCACTTATTCTGTGTTTTAATTGGTACCACTTTTGAAGGGAGAGTGCCACATCCATTATTTTAGGCTGAGATAGGTGTCCCTTATTAGCAAATCCAAACTTTTCCAAGACAACATTTCAGCAGAAGGACTTGCAGAAATACACTGTTTACTGAGGTTCAAGTGAGGTTTTCTGTGCATCATGGTGTGAGTCTTGCCTTTTGTGGCAGGGATTTGTGGCAAAATGAAAGTAAGTATGTTGGTTGAACTTACCAGACAAGCCTACAATCTGTATTTATTTGATAATTGCCAACTCCCATTGGCTCTCAAAGGGAAATAATAATCACTGCTGTTTATTAGGCTCCTAGAGATGCTCAGTATTGTTTTGGATGTGTAAAGTATGTTACTTATTTCTAATAACAATCCTGTGAAGCTTATGGAGAAGCACAGAGAGGTTATTTAACTTGCCCACAGCCAGACAACTTGTAAGTGGAAGAGTTAGGCTTCAAACTTGGTCTTACTCTAAAGGTTATACTCTAAACATTCTACTCTGCAGAAACCACAAAAGTACAAGTGACTTGGCCAAGACCACTTTAATAGTGAGTGTCAAGACCTGTGCTTTCTTTTTTTATTAACCATTTTTAAAATTGAAGTATAGTTAATTTACAATGTTATGTTAGTTTCAGATGTACAGCAAAGTGATCCAACTATATATATATATATATATTCTTTTTCAGATTCTTTTCCATTATAGGTTACTACAAGATATTGAATATAGTTCTCTGTACTATACAGTAGGTCCTTGTTGTTTATTTATTTTATATATAGTAATGTATATATGTTAATCCCAAACTCTTAATTTATCCCTCTTCCACCCCCCTTTCCCCTTTGGTAACCATAAATTTGTTTTCTATGTCTGTGAGTCTCTGTTTTGGATATAAGTTCATTTGTATCTTTTTTTTTTTTTTTTTAGATTCCACATGTAAGTGATATCATATGATATTTGCCTTTTTCTGTCTGACTTACTTCACTTAGTATGATAATCTCTAGGTCCATCCATGGCATTATTTCATTTTTTTTATGGCTAAGTAGTAGTCCATTGTACATATATACCACATCTTTATCCATTCATCTGTTGATGGACATTTAGGTTGCTTCCCTGTCTTGGCTATTGTAAATAGTGCTGCTATGCACATTAGGGTGCATGTATCTTTTCAAGTTATGGTTTTCTCCAGATATAGGCCCAGGAGTGGCATTGCTGGATCATATGGTAGCTCTATATTTAGTTTTTTAAGGAACCTCCATACTGTTCTCCATAGTGGCTATACCAATTTACACTCCCACCAATAGTGTAGGAGGGTTCCCTTTTCTCCACACCCTCTCGAGCATTTGTTATTTGTAGACTTTTTAATTATGGCCATTCTGACCAGCTTGAGGTGATACCTCCTTGTTTTGATATGCATTTCTCTAATAATTAGCAATGTTGAGAATCTTTTCATGTGCCTGTTGGCCATCTGTATGTCTTCTTTGGAGAAATAAAATCTATATTTTCTACATAAGTGTGTCAGGCTCCTAATCCCATGTTCTTTCCACTATAAAGTGAATAGATTGTACAAAACTTAAAAGAACAGCTCAAAACGGAAAATATGTGGGCTTTTTACTCTGAAGTAAAGAGTAATTGTGGCCCTGTCAATAACACTTAGCTAAAAATTTTTAAACGGGCTTAATTACATTGACTTTATCCTCCCTTATCCCCTAATTCATATTCATCCTCAACCAAACAAACCTGTCCATTCTTAACTTTGGTTTTCTTAGTCCCATATTTGACTTTCTGTCATCACCCACCCCTGGATTTACTCCCCCCCTCGTATCTCTGAAATTGCTCTTCAATATCTCAATTCTACTGTCAGACCTACTCCAAACCCTTCCTGCCAGTGTCCCTGACTCGCCCTGCCCCTCGGACCACTCCATCAGACGAAATACTCCCCAAAGATTATATACATTAAGGCCCTGATTATCCATAATGCTTGGTTGTTGTATAACATGTATGAGCGTTCTGAGTTTAAAATTTCAAATTAACCAGAAAATTTTGTCTAAAAGTGTAAAATGTTTTGATTTGTTTCAGTTGTTATTTAAAATCCTTTTAGAGTGTGTAGGATGACTTTTTCTTATTAGTAAAAATAATACACTGGGTAAAATGGACATTTTTTTGATGACTCAGGGTCTTTTTACTGATTTGGGATTGATTGCCAGTCTCAATTTCCTCATCTGTGATATGGGTCATAAAAATGCCTGTCTCACTGGCTGATGTAAAGATTAAATGAGATAATATATATGAATAGTACTTTGCCAATAGTATAGTAATCTGCAAATGTACTTTATTGTTCTCAATAACTTATGCAGGACTGTTAATTAAATGAAAGAAGTTAAGTCTCTTTTGACTCTTGGACATACCTAATAGATATTATTATTATTGAAATTTTCTGTATTAGTTTCTTTGGTCATTGCCTTTTGCTTAAATTTTTTTTTTTAATTTTTATTGGAGTATAGTTGATTTACAATGTTGTGTTAGTTTCAGGTGTACAGCAAAGTGCATCAGTTATACATATACATACATCCACTCTTTTTTAGATTCTTTTCCCATATAGGTCATTACAGAGTATTGAGAAGAGTTCCCTGGGCTATAGAATAGGACCTTATTCGTTATCTATTTTGTATATAGTAGTGTGTATATGTCAATCCCAATCTCCCACTTTATCCTCCCCTGCCCCCTGCTATCCCCCCAGTAACCATAAGTTTGTTTTCTACATCTGACTCTATTTCTGTTTTGTAAATAAGTTCATTTGTACCATTTTTTTTAGATTCCACACGTAAAAGCGATATCATATGATATTTGTCTTTGTCTGACTTACTTCAGCCTTTTGCTTAAATTTAAAATGTGGGAAAAACCCCAAATATTAAGAAATTTGTTTAGTTAATTGAGGTTTTATTGTATATAGCTGTGTCCAGCTGCTGCTGATTATAAATGTATCCACATTTTGTTGTTTGTGATTTGAGTAATTTTCTAAGTATTTTGTCTTGTCTTCCAATCCCTATTGTATGTAACAACTTTGAGGAAAGGGGCTTCATCTCTGATTTCTTGGTATCTTCCCTTACCACCTAGTTAGGATCTCTGCAGGGAGCAGGGCCCTGCCTAGTTCCCCTCAACTCCCAGCCCACCCCCACCCCCCCCCCACCCCCCGCCACAGGCATTCTGATTCTGATGCACACATTCATACATACAAAGTTAATCAGCGTGAAGGAAATGTCCTGACACTGATAAAACTGGCCTTTATAGTCCAACTTGACACACTGTGATATTGTGATTTACAACAAGAAATATGTATTTGGTCTTCACTCCTGTTCTTGCACAGAACTTCTAAAACCCTTGGAATTTCCTAAGTGATGAAAGAGATCAAGGTGTCTTTTGTTATGTTAATGAGGTAACTTTTGGAAAGCGCCCAAGGATGGGGGCTGGTTGCCTGGAGAACCAACCTTGTGATTAGAGGGTTGTAATTTTCAGTTCCACCCCCAGACCTCTGGGGCAACAGGTGGGACTGGAGGTCAATAGATGACCGATGGTGAATGATTTAATCAATCATGCTTATGTAATTAAACCTCCATAAAAAAACCCAAAAGGATAAGGCTTGGAGAGCTTCTGGGTTGGTGAACACATGAAGATTTGGGGAGAGTTGTGTACCTGGAGAGGGCATGGAATCTCCGTGTCCCTTCCCACATATCTTGCCGTGTGCCTCTCTTCCATCTGGGATATCATTTATCATATCCTTTAATAAACTGGTAAAACATAAGTAAGTGATTCCCTGAGTCCTGTGAGCCAAGAATCCAAGGAGGGGTCACTGGAACCTCTGGTTTGTAGCCAGTTGGTCAGAAGCACAGGTGATAACCTGGACTTGAGAATGGTGTCTGAAGTGTGTGTGGGTTGGGGGTGGGCGACAGCCTTGTGGGACTGAACCTTAACCTGTGGAATCTGATTCTGTCTCCTGGTAGATACTGTCAGAATTGAGTTGAACTGTAAGACACCCAGCTGGTGTCTGGAACATTACACCCCAACACACAGAATTGGGTGCAAGACCTAAAGACACATCTTCATGTGCTTTAGTTTTCTCTTTCACACCTGGACTCTAAGCTACTTGGGAACAGGAGTAATGTCATTCCCTTTCCTGTAGTATTTTGTACAGTTCCAGGAGTACATCAGTTGTTTAATGAATACTGGTCAAATATTGAATTGGCTCTAAATTTTGTTGTGGTGTAGTGGTTTTTCTTTCCTGCAGACTCGTTTTCCCCACCTTCCTGTTTGAGATATCTCAGAGAGAGAGTTTAAAACTTGTGTGCTTGGGCTTCCCTGGTGGCGCAGTGGTTGAGAATCTGCCTGCCAATGCAGGGGACACGGGTTCGAGCCCTGGTCTGGGAAGATCCCACATGCCGCAGAGCAACTGGGCCCGTGAGCCACAATTACTGAGCCTGCGCGTCTGGAGCCTGTGCTCCGCAACAAGAGAGGCCGCGATGGTGAGAGGCCCGCGCACCGCGATGAAGAGTGGCCCCCACTCGCCACAACTAGAGAAAGCCCTCGCACAGAAATGAAGACCCAACACAGCCAAAAATAAATAAATAAATAGCGTTCCCTTTCAAAATAAATAAATAAATGTACCAATATTTAAAAAAAAAAAAAAAAAACTTGTGTGCTTGAAATATAGGTTCATAGCTTCATACTTCAAGGGGAGTAGCCAGAAACTGGTCCCATTCCATACCTTTGGGGCCAAAGGTCTGCAAATCATTCCCGAAAGACACACAGTTCCTCTTTGGTTTATGGACTAATTGTAGCTCATGAGCAATCTTGGAGACCTGCCATCTGCCAAGAGAGAAAGGGCCAGACTGGTGGGGGTGGGGGAGATAGAGGGGGTAGGGGATGGGTTGTTTAAGGATAGATTTGGCCAGTAACTAATATTCATGCAGTGCTGTTGGTTGTGTTCATTCCCCTGGCACACAGATTCCACTAAGCAGCTTCATTCCGAGGACTGCATTGGAGTCTATCTAAGAAAAAAAAAGACCACAGGTGGCTGGGCTTGTATGTATACCTGCAGCCCATAGGCAAAATGACTCAAAGGTCTGTGTGGTAGTAAGTAACCCCACAGAGGGGCCAGAGCCGGGGCCCAAGAGTCTGCCTCAGGTGTGATGCCAAAGTTGTACAAGGCTGTTTGTAGTTTTCTGAGTCTGGCCTTTCATTGTTTCTTGCGTTCAGAAAACTCTAGCGCAGGGTTTCTTCCCCACGTCTTGCATCAGAGTCATCTGGGTGAGAGGGTGAAGGCTTGCTTAGAATGCAGATTCTTGGCACCACCCCGGATTTCCTGAATCAGAATCATTGGAATGGGGACCAGGAATCTGGTTTTTTGCAGATGCTCCAGATCGCTCAAGTTTGAGAACCACTGTGAGCTATCCAGAAGACTCTCCAGTCGCTGCATTCATTATTATTCTGTTACTTTCATGCATTTGTGTATTCTCTTCTCTGTTTAGAATTCCCTCCCCGTTTTCCATCATTTTTGAAGGGCTGGTGGAAATGTCACTGGGCTTCAGGAGGCAGCATTCTTGGATAACTACGAACAAAAGTGAGATGCAAAATATGCACTGAAATTAGATTCTGTTGTAAAGAATTGCAAGTGTGTAATGATAATTCATCCCTCTCCACCAACCAAGAAAAATGCTAGAGCTACTTTATGGCATTGCTGATAAATTTTTTTGCATCCGCGCTGCCTCATTAGACTAGCACAATCCTATAGGACAACCCTCCTTTAGGACAATCTCTAGAACAGTGTTAGTCCCATTAAGCGCTCAATATACTTGTGAAATGAGTGATTGACAAGCCATGTTGGACAAGAAATGGGGATTCAGACTCTCCAGCACAGTAGGGTGTGTGAACCTGACTGCGGAAGACAACACAGCAGAATGAATAAGGCCACAGGGCTTTAGAGTCAGAGAGGCTGGAATTCAGTCCAAACTCTTGCTTATGATCAGTGTGACCTTTGACAATTGCTTAATCTCTCTGTTTCCTCATCTATAACATTGGGATAATAATAGTACCAATCTCATAAGATTGTTGTGAGGATGAAGTGAAATGGCGTGTATAAAGCCCTTGGTATAGTACCTGTCCATATAGTAAATGTTCCATCAATAAGAGCTGTTATTATGTCTATTACTGCTCAGACTTGTAATGTCTCTGACATCCCCAGGGTCCATTAAGCTTATAGAGCTGTTTGTCCCTGCAGCAAATGGCTCTAGGCTGTGTTTGTGTGTGTGTGTGTGTGTGTGTGTGTGTGTGTGTGTGTTTAAATAATTTTGCAGTATGCTGTTTCTTTTATTACAGACTATCAGTCTTCAACAGCTTTTTCAATCTGCCCCCTTCTAATGTGCTTCTTATAATCTGTTGTGAGATGGAATACTAGATAAACAATCTTTGAGTTTATGCATCCACTCATTCAGTAAATATATTTGTTCAAAAATTCTGGGTAACACAGATCTGAGCACCAGATAAGTGAAGTGCTTAATTTTTTCCTACCCCACATTTTATTTATTTATTTATTATTTATTATTTTTTATCGAATGTATCCCACATTTTAAAAATTGGTTTATAAATTTGCTGTGAGGTTATAGCAAAAGGTTTATTGTTGGTGCCATTTCTTTCCTCCATATTTTGGCATCTTTTTTTTAATATATTTTTTTTCCTCAGATTTAAAAACAAATTAAAATTCGTAGATTTGTTTTTCTCTTGTGAGAGCAATTCTTTTCAACAAAGTACTTATTATTTTACATAGGACATGAAGGGTCAACATAATCTGAAATCTGTTCTGGGACACTCTATATTTCCAAGAGAAAAGAATAGTTGGGCTTCCCTGGTGGTGCAGTGGTTAAGAATCTGCCTGCTGATGCAGGGGACATGGGTTTGAACCCTGGTCTGGGAAGATCCCACATGTCACAGAGCAGCTAAGCCTGTGTGCCACAGCTACTGAGCTTGCGCTCTAGACCCTGGGAGCCACAACTAGTGAGCTCACGTGCCACAACTACTGAAGCCCGCACACTCTAGGGTCCCTGTGCCACAACTACTGAGCCAGTGTGCTGCAACTACTGAAGCCCGTGTGCCTAGAGCCCATGCTCCGCAACAAGAGAAGCCACTGCAATGAGAAGCCCATGCACCACAATGAAGAGTAGCCCCCACTCGCCACAACTAGAGAAAGCCCACACACAGCAACAAAGACCCAATGCACCAAAAATAAATAAAATAATTTAAAAAAAAAAAGAATAGTCAAATTGTGACATATAATTGCAAAGTGACAAAAACATCTAACAAATTTCATCTTCCCCAGCAGCACAGAAATACGGACTTGGCTGGGATCACCTATACAAATCACGTAGAAAAATGATCCTTTACAAAATGTTGATGACTGAACTGCACTTTGGCTATGCTGAAAGGGCATTGTGACCCACTTTCCTATCAACAAATCTACCTGGGTATCTACTACAGCCTGCCTTTCCTTGGCATGGTAAATAGAAGTATACCCTTAATAAGGAGGCAGCCCCCATTCAAAGACCATATGTACTAATTTTTATCACAGTAGATATTTTATGACCAGTTGGCTTTACACTCATGGACAGTGAAGACAAAGTATTCCCCTTTCTTATTCTATCATTTTACAGATGAGGATTTTGAGCCTTTAAGGATTTAAGTATGTTCTTGCCCAAGATCATACATATATTTCAGTTAAATTTTTTAATGTTTATTTACTATTTTTATTTTCCTTTTAATGACTTTCTCTTTATGTGTCTTGCCCTCTTTCTATTGGGTAGTGATATTTATATTTCTCTAAATCATTTTTTAGTACTTTTATTTCCAAAACGATAATAGGTTTCAATTATAAAAATCAAGTTGTGAGAAATAATCACCTATGTTTTTTTCTGGCTTTTTTTTTTAATTTTTTAAATTTTTTTTGATGTGGACCATTTTTTTTGTTTAAGTCTTTATTGAATTTGTTACAACATTGCTTCTGTTTTATGTTTTCATTTTTTGGCCATGAGGCATGTAGGATCTTAACTCCCTGACCAGGGTTCGAACCCGAACCTCCTGCATTGGAAGGTGAAGTCTTAACCACTGGACCACCAGGGAAGTCCCTCTGGCTTTATTACATATTTGTTGTTTTACAGTTTATTTTTTAGTCTACTTATTATATAGTTTAGTGCTATGAAATCAGATTGAGTTCAAACATAATATTATTTTCCAAATCAGTTGTATCAGGAAAATTAATTGAAGAATTCATCATTTTACTCTTATTTGAAATAACATATTTACTTTATTCCACATTATTTTTATATTAAAATTTTTTTTCAGGCTTTCTAGTCTGTTCTATTGATTAGATATTCTACTTTTGCAATAATGTTATGATTTTCATTTTCTTAGATTTATGATGTGTGTTTTATCTGATAGGACAAATCTTTCCTTACTACTCTTTTTCCACATTTTCCACAGATATTCTCACCCTTTTATTCATCTTGGTACCCATTTATCAATTCAAAAAAACTGAATTTACTGAATATATACACAAAACAGAAACAGGCTCACAGATATAGAAAACAGATTTGTGGTTACCAAAGGGGAGAGGGAAGGTAGGAGGGAAATACTAGGGGCATGGGATTAATAGATACAAACTACTATATATAAAATAGATAAGCAACAAGGATATACTGTATAGCACAGGGAATTATACCCATTATCTTGTAATAACCTATAATGGAGTATAATCTGCAAAAATACGGAATCACAATGCTGTATACCTGAAACTAACACAGTATGGTAAATCAACTGTACTTCAATAAAAAAAAATAATAATTGAATTTAGTTGATTGGAGTTGATTTACATATATTAATTAGTTTGGCAAGAATTAACAAATTTACAATTTTGAATACATAAAATGTATGTCTCAATGTATTCGCCTGTATTTCTTTTCTGCTATACAACTATGTCTTTTTAAAAAGGATCTGGCCAACATAACTGAACTCTGTTCCACTTGAAATGTATTTTCTTGGATTTTTAGGCATATAATACTATTGTTCACAAATAATGATAATTTTGCCTATTTTTTTCTATATATCATATCTACTCAAAATCTCAATTTCTTTATCTGTAAAATGGAGATAAAATAGAACTCATTTTATTGTGAAGATTGCTGTGAAAATTGTCTTACATATGGTAAATCCTCTATAAATGTTTCTATGGCTGTTCTTACTATTATTGATGTTGTTACATTTTTTGGCAACTTGAAGAAAGATATTGAAAACACTGGGATTATCCATTTTAGGGGGTGTTTACAGTAGATAAATTACATCATCTTAAGAAAGGATGCCTCTATACTTAGTTTATTTGGAAATTTCAAAGTCAGTAATAGGCCTTTAATTTTATCAAATACTTTATTTTTCCATCTTTGATGATATTTATCTCGTTTTTCTCATTCAGCTTTTTAATTTAATGGATTATATTAATAGATTTCCTAATGTTGAAAAATCCTTGGGATCTATAGTTCCCTGGGATTGTCATGGTACGTTTTGCTTTTAATATACCAATAAATTTGTTTTATCATTATTTTAATTAGGACTCACATCTATATTAACAGTGAGATTTATCTCTAGCTTTCTTTCTTTGAGCTATCTTTGTCAGATTTTATGTGTTATATTCTCTTCAAAAAATCATATGGGAAGCTGTTCATATTTTTCTGTGCTTTGAAATAGTTTATGTACATGACAAAATATTTGTCTCTGTGTCATGTAAAAGAACTTCAATATATTTCCACAGAGCAGTTATACTTTTCTTTTGAAAAGTAAATCAGATTCTACCCCTCCTCAATTTAAAACTTACTGCTCTTGGAATAAACTCGCAAACCATTGCTACAGACTATAAGATCCCGGATGATGTGGCTGCTCTTGTCTATCTCGTTAGCATCAAGTCGCAACCATGCTTTCTCAGGCTCACTCTGAAAGAAGCTAGTGAGGCTGTAGCTTGGTTCTCCCAATGTGCCATGTTCCTTCCCACCACAGGGCTTGTGCGCCTGTCATGACCTTCACCCATAGCGCACTCTGCTCCTCTCACTCCCTACTCATCCTTCAGGTATTTCAGCTTCAATGAAACATCCTAGAAAAGTTATTCCATGAAAGTAGGTCACCCAGTTATTCTCCATCACAGCATCCTATTTCTTTCCTTCATAGTATTAATAGCATTTATAATGATTTCTTTTGTTTATTTATGTATTTGTTTATTTATATGCTCAATCATTTCCTTATTAATTGTCCATCTCCCTCCATTAGAGTTTAAGATCTAGTGTTTTGGTATGCCATTATGTTTTTCTCATCATAGGTCTCTTATAATACAACTTTTTACCATTTGCATTCAAGTTTTACAATCATATCTATATCCTTTGGGAGGCTCCGTGCTTTATTCCACTCAGTGAGCAATGACAGTTCTCTTAAGGTAGGAATAGCCTTTGCTTGACTTACCCATTGAGCTTCATTGCTAGGTGGTCTGGAATACCATGTGGTCAAGTATTTTGTTTGTTTGCTTGTTTTAAGAAAGGCTTTTGGTTGGTGCATTTTTCAGGCTCTTTCATATCTGATATGAATAAATGACACCTTGTCTAAGTATACGCTTCTTGTTGCAGAATGTTTCTTCCTCAGAATTCTGTGTATATTGCGCAATTATTAACATGTTCTTCTGAGTATATCAAGGAAGACTTGTGAAATCTGAAATGGCTGATTTTTATTTCTATGTAGATAATTATGTCCCTACCCATGCATGCCTCAAAATTTGTAGGATATTTTTAATTATTTTTAATAAATTCAAATCAAATATTTGTGAGAATATGTGTAGCTGTAGATCTTTTTATTAAAAAAAAACAAAAAACTTCTTTTGCTGGTATTCAGGAAACCCTGAGAATTTTGGACTCTGGTATATATTCAGCTCAGAAAAGTTTTCAATTATTATACTTTTTATTATATCTGTTCCATTTATTCTAGTCTTTTGCTCTGGAATGACAATTATCTGTGGTTGAATCTCTCTTTTTATTTTTCCCATTGTTTTTGACTGTCTTCTCCTCGCTGCTACAGTTTCTCAACTTGCCCTCTGTTTCATGGAGTTTCCTTAGTGTCAGTTCTGTTGTTTTCTGCTTGTAGAGTGTGTTTTATTCATTGTTTGCTATTTTAGTTTCTTCAGAATCGTTTTCCCACAGAGCTTCTTTTCAGCTTATCTAGATGATTTTGCATAGCATTGTCTTATCTTTTATTCATTTTTCTCTGTTCTTATTTCATAGAGACCATGTCTTGTTGAATTCTATTTAGAATGCTAAGAAGTTTAATTTCTTTTCTCTGTTTCCTGAGACAAATAATTGTCAAAATCCGCTTCTCCACTAAGCCTTCAAAAATATCACCTTTCCTCTGTTCTGCAGTATCCTTTCATAGACCCCATGTTCATCATTTGTTCTCCTTCTCCTGGAACAAGAAGAGCTCTAGTCTGTCCCAATGTCATGAGGTATGAGAGGTATCCCTTTTCCCCTCATCTTTTCCAATATATATATAGATAAAATCTTATTCTCAAATTCGATTGATATTTCTATTCCTCACTCAATTTACATTGCTAACAGGCATTTATCTAATTCAGGGTTCCTCAGCTTTGGTACTACTGACACTTTGGGCCAGATAATTCTTTTTTGTGTGTTGGGGGTGTGGTCCTGTATATTATAGGATGTTTAGCAGCATCCCTGGCCTCTACCCACTAGATGACAGTGTGACCACCAAAGATGATGTCCTCCCCTAGTATAACCACCAAAAATGTCTCCAAACATTGACTAATATCCTTTGGAGACCAAAATTGCCCCTGGGTTGAGAACCATTTATCTAAGCAGACTTTGTTAGAATGATGTGGGACCCCCATTTATGTTTTAGTTTTCTCTCCATGCTCATTTCTCTGACACTGAACTAAAGAAGAAAATGGAAAACTCTAAGCTCCAGCATCCACCAGTGCTAGTTACGCTTCCACCCCTTCCTCCAACTACAGCCTTTTACTTCCTGGGACTCTTCAGAGCTGCTGAGTATGGTTGTGCAGGTTTGGCTCTACACAGGGTCATCTGGTTTAATACGGGGTGTAACCCAGCATGTACTTCATTCTCCAAGATGTGCCTGTATAAGGCTGGATCCACAAAGAGGGAGTGTCTCTTCCTAATTCAAACAAAGCTAGTGAACTTGGGTCTATTCCTTGCAGAATGCAGTATATCACTGCCAGTTCCTAGTTCACTTCACGTTTTCTGTCACATTGTTTTCTTGAGTTATAGGCACTGAATGAATGAGAAAGGTAAGACCTGATAGGAGAGTTTAATAGTACCTTGGTCACCTAAAAAAAATACCTGCCTTGTATTGTTTGGCCTGCCTGTTTTTCTGAATGGTACCTACCCTGGGGCCAGGCCGTGTGGGAGGGATGACGCGTCTCCCCAGTGCAATCAGGACAACAGGTGTTTTTCATTTCTGCTTGCAAAGCATCTGCCAACTTCCACTTGCCATTGCCAATTTCATTGTGGATGTCCTATAATTAGACAAAACCTATTCCAGGTTCTGACAGTTACTTGCTTGTCAATCTTTTTTTTTTTTTTTTTTGGTCTTTTTTCCTGTCTTCATAGGTATTATTGTAGGAAAGTGGGTGCGTGTGAAACAGAAACTACTAACCTGCATCACTTTAAACCTGAAGTTCTGAATCAACTTGGAAGACAAAGTTTCAATCAAACACATAAATTTTATAGTATCTGCTCTGTGGTGAGAGCGATAAAAAGATGAGCACATGATCCCTGCCCTTGAAGAGTTTATAATCTCATAAGGGCAAGCTAATTATACAAGAGAAAGGAAAAAGGCAAAGTAAGATAAATGTCATAAAAGAATTACAGGCAGAATACTCTGGGGGATTAAAGGAGGAACAATCTTTTCCATCTCCATCAGGAAATGTTTCCTAGAAGCTATGATATTTGACCCGGTTTTTAAAAGATGAGAAGTGGCACCTCAACAGGAAAATATGCATTACAGCCAGGGCTAACAGCATGGAAATAAGCAGAGTGTGTCAGCCCCTGCGTCTCCCATCCCTGTTTAGCTGTAGGCACTGAATGGTTTCAGCCTACAAGCTTAGACCCATGCATTTTTTTTAAACCATATGTGACAAGTCAGTCGGGTGTTTATGATCATATTCATTATCCAGGTTCTAGTATTGGCTGTGAACAACTATGACACTTCAAGTTGCCTAAGCTGCAGCCTTCTCCCAATACTATTATATTTGTCAAGTCTGTATCATGTGATGGCTGTCTTGATTCCCTAATTTGTACACCAAGCTCCTTCTGGAACTCCTAGACTAATTGAGAGGGTCCTAGATTCCCGGACTATCTCTTGATAGCTCCATTTTGTTTGAGGCTGGGTCTTGATGCCCTTCTCACGTTACATTAGCTATGATCGTTCTCTTATTGGATAAAAATGGAAGACGATGCTACCCATCTGGTTCTGAGCATTGTTTCAGTTTATGAAGACTGATGCTACGATAAATAGGTCTTCTCCTTAGCTAGTTAGACCAACCTATGTTAGCCCAGTTTTACCCATCTTTTTTATATTGGGCTTTACACAGCAGACCATTTCATTTACTTCTTTTTTCCTTTGGATCTAGTTCATTAGTAGGGTGAATCCTCTTAGCTTCATCATGACCCTTCTTAAACTTGCTGACAGACGTTATCTTGATGGAATGTAGGAAGAGGACACCGAAGGATTTTTTCAACCTTTCCCTAAGTGTGGACTGAGGAAGAAAAATCAACTATTTTTTTCCTAAAGACTGTGGTATATATTATAGAATAGATCCATCTGCCATTCTCTCTTTTTAATGAGATTTAGGCAGGAGACACTAAAATGGTTACAATGGAAGGTTTGATAATGAAATATTAAGCCAAATTTTATTTTCTTATTGATAAACTTCAGGCTGAAGTCTTGAGTATCTTACCATGAAAATTTTCAAACATACATGAAAGTTGAGTGAATTGTATAACAAATCCTCATATACCCATCATTCAGCTTCAACAGTTATCAATTCGTAACTGATCTTGTTTCATTTACACCCCAGCCACAGACTCAGGATTATTTTAAAACAAATATTAGACATAATATTATTTTATTTGGAAAATATTTTGGAATATGTCTTTAAAGTTAAGGGCCCTTTAAAAATTATTCCTAAAAATAAATGAGAATTATTCTTTAATATCATCAAATAGCCATTCCTCAGTAGTTATCTTTTTATAGTTTGTTTGAATAGGAATCCAAATAAGGTCCACCTAACATATATAAATTGTCTGATTTAAACATAAAGGATAAAGAAAAGATCCTAAAATATTCCAGCAAGGGAAAATAACAGGTAATCAACAAATAAAATTAGTCTGACATCAGATTTTTTTCATTGATGAAACTAACTGCTAGAAAATAATGAAGGAATGCCTTCAAAGTTCTGAAAGCAAATGATTTTCAATCAAGGATTCTATTTTCAGCTAAATAAATGGACCAGTTAAGCATAAAAGTAGAATAAAAACATTTCTGGTTTAAAAAAAAACCCCAGAAAATAATAAAGTCCATATATTAGAATTGATGGATATAGCTCTTCAATCTCTTTTAATCTCTAGGTACTCAAATAACTGATTTTTCTTTGTAATTTTTTTTTCTGAGAAACTAATTTTTTGTCTGTGGAAGTTCTCACAGTTTGGTTTTGCTGCCTGCATCCCCATGGTGTCATTAACATATTTCTCTGTCCCTTGTATTTCCTGTAAATTGGTCATTAGATCTACAGGCTTGATCAGATATGTATTCAATTTGGGGGGTCAAGACTACATCATAGATGGTGCAGCATGCTTCCCTTAGAAGTACCTGATACCTGGTTGTCCTTTTTTGTGATGTTGTCAGTCATTGATGATTATTGCCCAGAACCATCACTTTAATAGGGATTACCAAATGCTGATATTCTCATTCAATTATATTTTCTTCATTTATTAGCTGGGATACTTCCAAAAAGAGAAACTTTCCCTAATCTGCTCTTTAGTAACTATGATGTGTAGGTCATATAGGAAAAGCAAGACAAATGATTATTTCTCCTCATTTACCAGTTTTCAAAATAATGGATTTCTTTCCTGGCATCCTCCAAAAGTGAGCCATGATTCTTTTTAGTATCACTATGAAGTTATGGATATCAACATATTTAAAGTATGTAAATTTACTTAAATTTATGGTAACTCATATCCTTATTGATGCTCATATGATCCCACCTTAAGCCATTCTGAGTTTATTCAGATTTTTTCTTGAGTTCTTTTGACATGACTCCAGAAGTTTTTGATGGTTTTCTTGTTTTATGGTATTAACACACGTTCCAGGCTTATTTTGTACATTCCCTGCACCATTGTTGAAATTAGTCACTTACCCAAAGAGCTGTGGTTTCTTTTAAGTAAGAAGTTGTATTTTGAAATCATAATTTAGACACTGGGGTGCTTAGTGCTAGTGGGATAGTCACTGTTTCTAGTCCCTTAAGTGTTCAGAGCTAGGAAATATGTGTTGTTTTCATTTATTTTTAGGGTAAAATATATTACAAATTCATGCTAATACTTTCTATTCCTATTCTAATTAACCTTATTGATTTTATACATGTATGTCCTTTTAACCACACTGAAAAGCATGCTTCTCAATGACCACTCTATGAATGCCCATTTGATTGAACCTCAGAATAACAATGCCAATATTACTAATATGATATGATTACTGAAAAAAAACAAAAACAAAAAACTGTAAGATGCTTTCTGCAGTTTATCCGTAGGGCACATCCCAGTAAGTCAATACCACCAAATTACTGTGATTTACAGTTGCTCAGAATTCTTCCTCCTTATGTGATTATGTCATGGATACATGGTTAGGTTCATTTGTTTACATTGTTTTTTATTTTAGGATTGCTTTTCCAAATGGAATTTTGTTTTATAATTATAAAAAATATTTGCATTGTTTTAAAGTCAAAGCTACAAAATAAGGTATATTCAAACACAAGGTATATTCTACTAAGCAAATCTACAAGCCAAGAAGCCTAGCTTCTATCACTGTTCATTTCTCCCTACTCCTTCTCTTCTGCTAGTAACCATTACTTTGTTATTTTGTAATTTATCCTTTCATTTTTCTTTTTAATACAGCAAATACATTTTAGATAAATAGTAGATAAATGCTAGAATATTATGCAGCCGTTTCTCCACCTTGCTACTTTTCATTTAAAAACATCCTCATGATTACTTGACAATTGGATGGATACTTTCCAACCCCGTTTCAAACTGCATAATACTTCATTTTATAGATGTACTGTAGTCTGTTCATTCAGTCTTCTTTTGGTGAAGATTTGGGTGATTTTCCAGTCTTTTGCTGTTACAAATAGTGCTATGGTAAACAGTACTGTGCTCACATCTTTCCATACTTTTGCCAGCATGTCATTGAGATCAATTCCTACAAGTGAGATTGCTGGGTCATAAGCTAAATGCGTATGTAATTTTCCTAGATATTGCCAAATTCCCCTCCACTGAAGTTATTGTTTTCTGCATTCTCAGCAGCAATGATTGAGATGGCTCTTTCCCCATGGCCTCACCAACAAAAGGTATATTGTTAGATTTAGAGATTATTTTCAATTGGATAGGTGAAAATGGTATCTTAGTGCAGTTTTAATTTGAAAGTTGAGGCTAATATTTTAAATCCAACTTTATTTCACAAACAATTGATGTGTACCTATTTTGTGCCAGGTGTAGTTCTGTACATAAAGAGTCAGAGTTGAACAAGACCCAGCTCTTGCTCTCAAGAAATCCACAGTCCAAGAGCATAAACATAAGAAAATCAACTCTGTCTGTACAGCATGATGAATGCTGCAATAAAAGTATGCACAGAGTATTATGGTAATATAAAAGAAGAAAACAGAGAGGGGAAAGCAAGCTAGGTGAGTGAGGAGAAGTGTTTAGGAAACTGTAAGGTTGAAGAGATGCCCAAACTCATATAGATCTATGAAGCAGTAAAAGTTAGAAGCATAGACAGAAATACTATAGGAAACCTGAGTTCTAGGGGCCACATTTCTCATGATTATTAATTGTGACTTTTGATAAGTAATTTATTTTTTGTGACATTTAGTTTCCATATATGTAAAATGAGGGTGTAGAACAGATAATTTTTTTAATCGAAATATATTTGACTTACAATGTTGTGTTAGTTTCTGGTGTACAGCAAGGTGATTCAGTTATATATGTATGTGTGTATGTGTGTGTGTTATACATATATATATGTGCTTTTTCAGATTCTTTTCCATTATAGATTATTGCAAGATATTGAATATAGTTCCCTGAGCTATATAGTAGGTCCTCATTGTTTGTCTATTTTATATGTAATGGTATCTTTCAGTCCCAAACTCCTAATTTATCCCTCCCCCCTCTTTCCCCTTTGGTAACCATAAGTCTGTTTTCTATGTCTGTGAGTCTATTTCTGTTTCATAAATAAGTTCATTTGTATCATTTTTTTAGATTCCACATATAAGGGATATCATATGATATTTGTCTTTCTCTGATTTACTTCACTTACTATGATAATCTCTAGGTCCATCTGTGTTGCTGCAAATGGCATTATTTCATTCTTTATTATGATTGAGTAATATTCCATTGTTTATATATACCACATCTTCTTTATCCATTCACCTGCTGATGGACATTTAGGTTACTTCCATGACCTGGCTATTGGAAATAGTGCCGCAATGAACATTGGGGTGCATGTATCTTTTCAAATTAGAGTTTTCTCTGGATATATGCCCAAGAGTGGGATTGCAGGGTTATATGGTAGCTCTGTTTTTAGTTTTTTAAGGAACTTCCATACTGTTCTCCATTACATTCCCACCAACAGTGTAGAAGCGTTCCCTTTTCTCCACACCGTCTCCAGCATTTATTGTTTGTAGACTTTTTGATGATGGCCATTCTGACTGTAGAGCAGATAATTTCTAAGGCCCCTTTCATCCTTGCTGACTTATAAGTGCTTCTGCTTCCTTCTCTCTGTGTGTTAGCTTCACTCTCCACCACTCACCAAGTTGATGGACAAATTAAAATAAATCATTAACGCAATGTAGTTAATCTATATGTAATGATTTCAGTTGTCAAGAAAGGATTATGGAGGTGAAACTTGGGTCTAGTGAAAAAATGTTAGACATATGAAGGAAAGGTCACCAATTTAAGAGTGGCCAGAATGGGTCGGCATATGACAAAAGCTCATAAGGATGTGGTTGGATGTAAAGTCAGTAAAAATTTGAGTCAAAATTGAAAATCTTTTTACTTGGGAAACTGAAGAGTTAGCACGTATTCTTATGGGTCAGTTATCCGAGTTGCAAAATAAAAGCTTGTTACAGGTAGATCAGTTGAAATGAAAAGTTTCAGTAATTGTAAAATTCTGGAACAGAAAACGAAACTTGCAAAAGGTTTCCCATAGTTAGCAGGTCATCACACCTTTTTTTAGGTGACACACCTCTAAGGACAATGAAGTCTACTAAATGCCCTTGATCTTCAGAGAAAGACACTTGAACTTATTTACTGAAACAGCCACGGTACATCAAACAGAACTTTATTCCAATAATGAAAGGATGTAATTAGTGAGATGGTATTTTCATTTTCCAGCTGGGACAGCTTTCTATAGTCTGGGTAAATGTAAAGCTTCTTTGAAATGTGTTCTTTGTGAATAAAATCCCCCAAAAGCCTTTTAGGGACCCTCATTTATACAGATACAAAATAATCTCTTTAAAATAGATGACCCATTTTTTCCCAGGCAATGTTCATAAGCAAATACATAATACTTGACTAAAGTTGAGTAGGCAAATTTTCGTTTGATTCTGCACAGGAGACCAGAGCAGACATTAGCTTAGAGATTCACAAAGAAATGTCAGCTCGTAGATCAGGTGCACCCTGGGAATTATGTGGAAGTAAAATCAGCATACATCATTTATGGGGATTGGGAGAGATGCACAATTCTGCCTAGAAAATTCTCACCAATATTTGTTTCATAACAAGATCCATATTCTTTCTCTAATGGAAAAATAAATGAAGAATGATGGTTATTCTGAGCTCTGTTTTTTGTTGTCATGTAACTTTGGACATGATTGCTGCTTTTCTTTTCCCAGTTAAAAGTTAGGATTGGAAATTATTATAGAGCATACTCAGCACATAAAGCTTCTTTATGTTGCACGAGACAAACAGAACAAATGTCAGTAAGCACAGTCCATTGGGAAAGCACATTGGCAATTCTGCTTCGTTGCCACGCTTCTGTCTGACCTGCTTTGCAGAGCTGCATCTGTTGACAGCCTTCACCTCTAGGTTCAGGTTTAACATAGCTCCTGAGGAGTTGATCAAGGCATGAAGAAATTTAAAAGCTTCCGCGGCGGGGGGAAGTGAGGAGAGGAGAACTCAGTTTTGAGCAGAGCTTGAAATTATCATGTCTCGTGATCTGACATTTAGTGGTTTATAATAATCACTGTTCTGCTTCTATGTTTCTTCCACTTCCCTGGGTCTCCATCATTGCCAGCAAGATCCAGCACTGAAAGTAGCTGTCTATGAGACCTTGGGCCAGTCACTTAATAGTTTTCTAAAAATTTGTAGGTAACAATGATTTTTTTATATAACAGCTTTATTGAGATGGAATTCATATGCCACTCCATTCGCCTATTTAAAGTGTAACGATTCAGTGGCTTTTAGTATATTTGCTGAGTTGCAGTCACTTAATTTCAACTTCAGTGCCCTCCTCTGCCCATGGGGTTAATACAACCTGAACCTCCTATGGCACAGGTTTCTCGGAAGAATAGAATGAGAAGAAACAATAAAGTAACACTGGAAGGTTAAAATACCTCTGGAAATATGCGTTGCTATTGTCATTTGTTAATGAGCTGCTAGATGTGAGTAGAGCCTTGAAGAAGACCTCGAATCCATTGAAGGGAGTGTGGCAGCGATAATAGTCCCTTCCATTTATATACCAATTTAGAGTTTCAAGGTGCTTTCATATATGAGCTCTCATTTGAGACATTATTGTTGATGATCTTGGAGTGTCACAAAACCAATCTCATTCCCCAGGATAGGAGGAGGGGACCCATTTACTTTAAAACTCCGAGAGACTCTTCTGTAAGTGAGGAAAAATATCTGGTCAGCAGTGTTTTTGTAGTCCCCAAATTTGTCTGACATTAAATACTTTAAAAAAATGGACTCACCTCTTTGCAATTCCTGTTATAGCCCCTATTTTCCAGGACCTTGTAGAGGGCTTTGTAAACGCCAGTGTTAACAGGACCACCTGAAGGCCTTGTTCTCCCAGCCAGCTGGATAATGTTGCCCAGTACTCAGAATTTTTAATGTTAATCACCATACTCTACGAAATGGATGTTGTTAAAGATAAACAGGATGCTTATAAAATATTCTATTGAACATTGCTGCCATTAAAGCATATTCTAGTTTGGCTTATGAAGGCTTAATGATCATTTTTATCTAACAGTTAACAAATGTTCAATAAAGGAAAAATCAAATCTAGCAATATGAGTATCAGCAGAAACTTCTTAATATGACAACTGGCTTTGTTCTTGTATTAGTTTCCTATTGCTGCTGTAAAAAAAAAAAATATCCCAAACTTACTGGCTTTTAAAACAACACAAATTTATTATCTTATAGTTCTGTAACTTAGAAATCTCACCTGGGTGTCACTGGGCTAAAATCAAAATGTCACCATGGCTATGTTCCTTCTGAAAGGTTCTAGAAGGCTTCTACAAACCAACTACATTCCTTGGCTCATGGTCCTCTTCCTTCATCTTGAAAACCAGCAATGTTGCATCTCTCTGACCCTGCTTCCATCATCACATCTCTCTCTCAACACTGGAAAATGTTCTCTGCTTTTAAGGACTTGTGTGAATAGATTGCCCACCCTAGGATAATCCAGGATAATCTCCCCATCTGAATGTCTGTAACCTTAATCACATCTGCAAAATCCCTTTTGCCATGTAAGGTAACAGTTTATATTCACAGGTTTTGGGGATTAGGGCATGCACATCTTTGGGGTGTCATTATTCAGCCTACCAAATTTCTACAGAGTATTCGCTTCACATTGATGTTTTCTTCAGAGCTAAAATACGTGCAAAGTGTTGATTGGTGATTTGTGGGTTACATATAAGGATACTTCCTGGCATGGTTTTCATACTTCATTACCATGAATACCGGCTAGTTCTGATTTAACTCACTGGAGGGAGGGGTGGCAAATGTCTGTGTCAGATGGATGTATTTATTCATTAACTTATTCAACAAATATTTAGTGAGCATCTACTATGTGCCAAGCACTGTGCTTGACATTATGCAGATTGAAATGAGTAAGAGTGTCCTCAGCACTCAGTCTAGTAGAGGAGATGGACAATAGGACTATGATAGAGTTTTACAGTGGGTACAATTACACATAAGAATATAGTCACCTCATAACAAACTTATGGTTATCAAAGGGGAAGTGGGGAGGGATAAATTAGTAGTTTGGGATTAACATAAACATACTACTATATATAAAATAGATAACCAACAAGATCCTACTGTATACCACAGGGAACTATACTCAATATTTTGTAATAACCTGTAAGGGAAAAGAGTCTGAAAAAAAATAATATATATATATGTATAACTGAACGACTTTGTTGTACACCTGAAACTAACACAACATTGTAAATCAACTATACTTCAATAAAAAAATTAAAAATAAAAAAAAATTAACATGTCAGTGAAAAAAAAAAGAATATAGTCACTTAATTCCTTTTAATTTCAACTGTTGATAGTGGGAAACCAGCAACCGCTAGAGCAGTAAGTATTTCAGGGAGCAATGTCTTCCAAACAGGACTTAACCTGGAAGATGTTCTTTTCCTTCCCTAAAGTCAGAGAAGTTACAGAGAAGTCAGAGAAGTTACAGCTTCAAAAGCTATTTCGCAGAAGCCATTAGCAGAGACGACTGTTATTCTGAGGTCATGGCACTCCCTGCATCTCAGCACTGACCACATTGAACGGTAGTAAATAGGAAAAGAAATAGCTAGAACAACAGATACCCAGCAGATTTTCTTTATTGTGCAAGACAGCGTTTTAAATTTTAAAAGCTGAACATTGAGCAAGAGCTAATACTAATCCAAAGATTAGTATTAGCTATTAATATTAAGTAATATATATTGACTGATAAGAGAAGTAGCATGTGGGATATGAATTCATAGGGTCTAGATTAGCACTGGATATGGACATAAAAGTGCCAATAAGGCCGGTGGAAGAAGTAATACAGATGAGAACTGGGACAGACACCATCCTAGCCTCTTCAGACCAAGTGCAAGT
This sequence comes from Balaenoptera musculus, assembly GCF_009873245.2. Taxonomy (NCBI): domain Eukaryota; kingdom Metazoa; phylum Chordata; class Mammalia; order Artiodactyla; family Balaenopteridae; genus Balaenoptera; species Balaenoptera musculus. Next base: position 98,343,372 of record NC_045806.1, read on the forward strand.
GCTTCTGCTAATATCCTGTAGAGGAGGGTTGGCAGCCAGAACAGGATCCAAACTGGCCAACAACGGGCCACATTTGACTTACAGACATCGGGTGATTTCAAAGTTGCCAACTTCTTTTGAAAACTCAGAAAATCTGGCACACCCGTGTTTGCATTTCCACGTGGCCCCAACCTGTGTTAGATAAATAATAGCTGCCCTATTTAGAGTGAGCATGTATTCCTCAATTTCCCAGTTTCTACCACTCTGCTTATAGCTGGCCCACTTACTTGTGTTAACTTCCTGGGCCTTGCAGGCAATCTATGCTTTAAAAAGTTCTATCAATATATTTATAATTCACTCTTTATGTTTATGATACAGCACAGGCTTATGCTTATGAAAACTGTTGAACGTCCAATATATAGTTTATTCCACAAGGTGGATACAATTTTATCTTTATGATGTCTTGAGTTTCAGCCCTATGCAGGTATTGTTAAGGAGACATAGCAGCACATGTGTGGACCTAACCTGTATTGGTAAGTGCCCTTTTGTTGCCCAGATGAAGCAGATCTAGTAATAACTGGCACCTCTTAACAGAATAAAGTGAACAAAGTCAATTTCTGTTTGGTGGCCATCTCTTACAAAAAGTACTTGCTTCCTACATGGACACTATTGCCTATAGCCCCACTCTCCCCCAAAGGAAAATAATAACAGACGATAGAAAATTAGGTTTGTTTGTTTGTTTTTTCCAATCAGGACATTCTTTGAACTTTAAAAGGCTATTGTTATGTGTCATTTGTAGAGCTATCTTTATACACAGGCAGAGTGGCTACTGCTTACCTGGTATGATTCATCAAAACACTAGAAAGTAAGACCTCTTCATTATTGATGTGTACCTCCCTTACCTCCAGAGGCCTGAAATTCCTGTAACAGGGACAGTGTTCTTATCTAAACTCTTAAATACGAGAATCATCCAGAAGGGAAACAATCATTTATAAGTATTTTGAGTATCTCTCAGAATGAGAACATACTTAAATTCATTAAAAAATATAATTATTGGTAACAGATATGATAACTATTCTACAGTATAAAACAAAGGGATTTTTTTTTCTGCTACATATGCAGATAAAATATTGGCACACACGGTTTCTGGTGGTGGTAGTTGATGTTCTAGTAATGATTTACTACAGCAAAAAACATTTCCTTCCATCACATTTTTCTTCTCTTTTACAAAGATAAACTAAGAAGTTAGGCAAGGTCAAGTTTATCCAATTCAAAAGATTCCAAAACAGAAGAAACAATGGCATATGTTGAATACTCCTTTGAAACACCAAACAAGGTAGTCCTTGGGTCCAGAGTAAAATCTGATTTGGCTAGTCAAATAGAGGAAAAATGAGATCAGAATTAACTATAATAGTCTCACCAGCTTTCCAAAAGTCAGGCCCTTCTTTGTCTATCAGCATAGAGGTGGTCTGACATTTTTTCCTGCTAATCAGTGTTAGTTGCCTATTTTCACAAACTCAGCTGAAATTGGTTACATGCTTTTAAGATGTGTTGCAGTTTACAGGCACTATATAATCTTTGTTCCTAGTGCAGTGCCTGAGATCTCTGAATGCAGGTTTTAGAGGTTTTCTTCCTGAGGGCTGGTGAGAGGTGGGAGAAAAAAAAAAAATACTGTATCTGCAAGTCACTATTTCCGTCAGTATTTCCAAATCTAGGGTGTTAGTCTCTTGACATACCCACCAATGTTCTATTTTTTGGGTATTATTATTCCTGGACTGAGAAATGAGCGTTTTCCACCTTCAGCCATATTCTTGACAAGGTTTCTAATGAAAGCTCTACTTTCCACTGGAAAATTCTTAGGGGAATGAAGCCTTGAATAAAAAGGTCTAATGAAATCCAGCATTTCCTCCTAGCCCAAAGCAACCCTGGGCCATACCTCACATGAGCCTCCTGCTTCCTATTTTCATAGTTCCAGATGCAAGTATCCTAGCTATGTTTACTGTAGCCATCTTTGTAGCAAGGCATCAATGATTCAAAAATGGTCTAAGTGTCATGTTTACATGTTATCAAGAAACTTGTGTTATTTGCCAAATTATGAATTGCCCAATCAATGTTTCCCAAAGTATATTCTGTGCAAGTGAAGTACTGGAAGATGTTTAGAGGAGTCTGGAATAGTGTTTATTGATCAAATATATTCAGCAAAATCTGGATTTAAAAGTTTAACAGACTACTGCATAATTTCTCAGGCCTTCAATACGAATCCAAGATAGTCAAGAAAAAGGATAAGCAATGCTCTCCAAACATCTTTTACCATAGAATTCTTTTCTTGAGGAGAATTTTTTATAATATATCTTAGGAGTAAATTTGAGAAATGTCCATCATTTCAAATTGCCTTATTTTTTGTGTCTATTTCCTGTTTGCCCTTTGTTAACCTTTATTAGTAGATGATCCTAGGATTCTATTTCATGACAAAATCCAGTAAGGGAAGATTTGCCATTTTTTTTCAAGGATCAGTAAGATGAAAAGGCCCGCTTATTATTCTTTCAAGGAGAACAGATATGATTCAAAATCAGAAGCATTGGATTCATTTAAATTGTCATATTTCTGAGGGCAGGACATTTGCCATTATCTTCTAAATTGATTCCTGTCTTCATTTTAAAGTACATATTGCTATGTTCATAGACTAAGGACATAAAAACCACAGAAAGCAGTAACAATTTGGTTTTAGACAACTGATGTAAGATTTTACTAAATTATTTTTTGCAATCCACTTTTTTTTTTTTTTTAAACATCTTTATTGAAGTATAATTGCCTTACAATGGTGTGTTAGCTTCTGCTTTATAACAAAGTTAATCAGTTATACATATACAATATGTTCCCATATCTCTTCCCTCTTGCATCTCCCTCCCTCCCACCCTCCCCATCCCACCCCTCTAGGTGGTCACAAAGCACCGAGCTGATCTCCCTGTGCTATGCGGCTGCTTCCCACTAGCTATCTATTTTACATTTGGTAGTGTATATATGTCCATGACACTCTCTCACCCTGTCACATCTCACCCCACCCCCTCCCCATATCCTCAAGTCCATTCTCTAGTAGGTCTGTGTCTTTATTCCCGTCTTGCCACTAGGTTCTTCATGGCCTTTTTTTTTTTTTTTTTTCCTTAGATTCCGTATATATGTGTTAGCATACTGTATTTGTTTTTCTCTTTCTGACTTACTTCACTCTGTATGACAGACTCTAACTCCATCCACCTCATTACAAATACCTCCATTTCATTTCTTTTTATGGCTGAGTAATATTCCATTGTATATATGTGCCACATCTTCTTTATCCATTCATCTGTCGATGGACATTTAGGTTGCTTCCATGTCCTGGCTATTGTAAATAGAGCTGCAATGAACATTTTGGTACACGACTCTTTTTGAACTATGGTTTTCTCAGGGTATATGCCCAGTAGTGGGATTGCTGGATCGTATGGTAGTTCTATTTGTAGTTTTTTAAGGAACCTCCATGCTGTTCTCCATAGTGGCTGTATCAATTTACATTCACACCAACAGTGCAAGAGTGTTCCCTTTCCTCCACACCCTCTCCAGCATTTATTGTTTCTAGATTTTTTGATGATGGCCATTCTGACCGGTGTGAGATGATATCTCATTGTAGTTTTGATTTGCATTTCTCTAATGATTAATGATGTTGAGCATTCTTTCATGTGTCTGTAGGCCATCTGTATATCTTCTTTGGAGAAATGTCTATTTAGGTCTTCTGCCCATTTTTGGATTGGGTTGTTCGTTTTTTTGTTATTGAGCTGCATGAGCTGCTTGTAAATCTTGGAGATTAATCCTTTGTCAGTTGCTTCATTTGCAAATATTTTCTCCCATTCTGAGGGTTGTCTTTTGGTCTTGTTTATGGTTTCCTTTGCTGTGCAAAAGCTTTTAAGTTTCATTAGGTCCCATTTGTTTATTTGTGTTCTTATTTCCATTTCTCTGGGAGCTGGGTCAAAAAGAATCTTGCTGTGATGTATGTCATAGAGTGTTCTGCCTATGTTTTCCTCTAAGAGTTTGATAGTGTCTGGTCTTACACTTAGGTCTTTAATCCATTTTGAGTTTATTTTTGTGCATGGTGTCAGGGAGTGTTCTAATTTCATACTTTTACATGTACCTGTCCAGTTTTCCCAGCACCACTTATTGAAGAGGCTGTCTTTTCTCCACTGTATATGCTTGCCTCCTTTATCAAAGATAAGGTGACCATATGTGCGTGGGTTTATCTCTGGGCTTTCTATCCTGTTCCATTGATCTATATTTCTGTTTTTGTGCCAGTACCAAACTGTCTTGATTACTGTAGCTTTGTAATATAGTCTGAAGTCAGGGAGCCTGATTCCCCCAGCTCCATTTTTCGTTCTCAAGATTGCTTTGGCTATTCGGGGTCTTTTGTGTTTCCATACAAATTGTGAAATTTTTTGTTCTAGTTCTGTGAAAAATGCCAGTGGTAGTTTGATAGGGATTGCATTGAATCTGTAGATTGCTTTGGGTAGTAGAGTCATTTTCACAATGTTGATTCTTCCAATCCAGGAACATGGTATATCTTTCCATCTATTTGTATCATCTTTAATTTCTTTCATCAGTGTCTTATAATTTTCTGCATACAGGTCTTTTGTCTCCTTAGGTAGGTTTATTCCTAGATATTTTATTCTTTTTGTTGCAATGGTAAACGGGAGTGTTTTCTTAATTTCACTTTCAGATTTTTCATCATTAGTGTATAGAAATGCAAGAGATTTCTGTGCATTAATTTTGTATCCTGCTACTTTACCAAATTCATTGATTAGCTCTAGGAGTTTTCTGGTAGCATCTTTAGGATTCTCTATGTATAGTATCATGTCATCTGCAAACAGTGACAGCTTTACTTCTTCTTTTCCGATTTGGATTCCTTTTATTTCTTTGTCTTCTCTGATTGCTGTGGCTAACACTTCCAAAACTATGTTGAATAATAGTGGTGAGAGTGGGCAACCTTGTCTTGTTCCTGATCTTAGTGGAAATGGTTTCAGTTTTTCACCATTGAGGACAATGTTGGCTGTGGGTTTGTCATATATGGCCTTTATTATGTTGAGGAAAGTTCCCTCTATGCCTACTTTCTGCAGGGCTTTTATCATAAATGGGTGTTGAATTTTGTCGAAAGCTTTCTCTGCATCTATTGAGATGATCATATGGTTTTTCTCCTTCAATTTGTTAATATGGTGTATCACATTGATTGATTTACGTATATTGAAGAATCCTTGCATTCCTGGGATAAACCCCACTTGATCATGGTGTATGATCCTTTTAATGTGCTGTTGGATTCTGTTTGCTAGTATTTTGTTGAGGATTTTTGCATCTATGTTCATCAGTGATATTAGCCTGTAGTTTTCTTTCTTTGTGACATCTTTGTCTGGTTTTGGTATCAGGGTGATGGTGGCCTCGTAGAATGAGTTTGGGAGTGTTCCTCCCTCTGCAATATTTTGGAAGAGTTTGAGAAGGATAGGTGTTAGCTCTTCTCTAAATGTTTGATAGAATTCACCTGTGAAGCCATCTGGTCCTGGGCTTTTGTTTGTTGGAAGGTTTTTAATCACAGTTTCAATTTCAGTGCTTGTGATTGGTCTGTTCATATTTTCTATTTCTTCCTGGTTCAGTCTCGGCAGTTTGTGCATTTCTAAGAATCTGTCCATTTCTTCCAGGTTGTCCATTTTATTGGCGTAGAGTTGCTTGTAGTAATCTCTCATGATCTTTTGTATTTCTGCAGTGTCAGTGGTTACTTCTCCTTTTTCATTTCTAATTCTATTGATTTGAGTCTTCTCCCTTTTTCTCTTGATGAGTCTGGCTAATGGTTTATCAATTTTGTTTATCTTCTCAAAGAACCAGCTTTTAGTTTTATTGATTTTTGCTATTGTTTCCTTCATTTCTTTTTCATTTATTTCTGACCTGATCTTTATGATTTCTTTCCTTCTGCTAGCTTTGGGGTTTTTTTGTTCTTCTTTCTCTAATTGCTTTAGGTGCAAGGTTAGGTTATTTATTCGAGATGTTTCCTGTTTCTTGAGGTAGGCTTGTATTGCTATAAACTTCCCTCTTAGCACTGCTTTTGCTGCGTCCCATAGGTTTTGGGTTGTCGTATCTCCATTGTCATTTGTTTCTAGGTATTTTTTGATTTCCCCTTTGATTTCTTCAGTGATCACTTCGTTATTAAGTAGTGTATTGTGTAGCCTCCATGTGTTTGTATTTTTTACACATCTTTTCCTGTAATTGATATCTAGTCTCATAGCGTTGTGGTCGGAAAAGACACGATTTCAATTTTCTTAAATTTACCAAGGCTTGATTTGTGACCCAAGATATGATCTATCCTGGAGAATGTTCCATGAGCACTTGAGAAAAATGTGTATTCTGTTGTTTTTGGGTGGAATGTCCTATAAATATCAATTAAGTCCATCTTGTTTAATGTATCATTTAAAGCTTGTGTTTCCTTATTTTCATTTTGGATGATCTGTCCATTGGTGAAAGTGGGGTGTTAAAGTCCCCTACTATGATTGTGTTGCTGTCGATTTCCCCTTTTATGGCTGTTAGTATTTGCCTTATGTATTGAGGTGCTCCTATGTTGGGTGCATAAATATTTACAATTGTTATACCTTCCTCTTGGATCGATCCCTTGATCATTATATAGTGTCCTTCTTTGTCTCTTATAATATTCTTTATTTTAAAGTCTATTTTGTCTGATATGAGAATTGCTACTCCAGCTTTCTTTTGATTTCCATTTGCATGGAATATCTTCTTCCATCCCCTCACTTTAAGTCTGTATGTGTCTCTAGGTCTGAAGTGGGTCTCTTGTAGACAGCATATATATGGGTCTTGTTTTTGTATCCATTCAGCCAGTCTGTGTCTTTTGGTGGGAGCATTTAATCCATTTACATTCAAGGTAATTATCGATATGTATGTTCCTATTCCCATTTTCTTAAATGTTTTGGGTTTGTTATTGTAGGTGTTTTCCTTCTCTTGTGTTTCTTGCCTAGAGAAGTTCCTTTAGCATTTGTTGTAAAGCTGGTTTGGTGGTGCTGAACTCTGTCAGCTTTTGCTTGTCTGTAAAGGTTTTAATTTCTCCATCAAATCTGAATGAGATCCTTGCTGGGTAGAGTAATCTTGGTTGTAGGTTTTTCTCCTTCATCACTTTAAGTATATCCTGCCACTCCCTTCTGGCTTGCAGAGTTTCTGCTGAAAGATCAGATGTTAACCTTATGGGGATTCCCTTGTGTGTTATTTGTTGTTTTTCCCTTGCTGCTTTTAATATGTTTTCTTTATATTTAATTTTTGACAGTTTGATTAATATGTGTCTTGGCGTGTTTCTCCTTGGGTTTATCCTGTATGGGACTCTCTGTGCTTCCTGGACTTGATTAACTATTTCCTTTCCCATATTAGGGAAGTTTTCAACTATAATCTCTTCAAATATTTTCTCAGTCCCTTTCTTTTTCTCTTCTTCTTCTGGGACCCGTATAATTCGAATGTTGGTGCATTTAATGTTGTCCCAGAGGTCTCTGAGACTGTCCTCAGTTCTTTTCATTCTTTTTTCTTTATCCTGCTCTGCAGTAGTTATTTCCACCATTTTATCTTCCAGGTCACTTATCCTTTCTTCTGCCTCAGTTATTCTGCTATTGATCCCATCTAGAGTATTTTTAATTTCATTTCTTGTGTTTTTCATCGTTGCTTGGCTCCTCTTTAGTTCTTCTACGTCCTTGTTAAATGTTTCTTGCATTTTGTCTATTCTATTTCCAAGATTTTGGGTCATCCTTACTATCATTATTCTGAATTCTTTTTCAGGTAGACTACCTATTTCCTCTTCATTTGTTAGGTCTGGTGTGTTTTGACCCTGCTCCTTCATCTGCTGTGTGTTTTTCTGTCGTCTCATTTTGCTTATCTTACTGTGTTTGGGGTCTCCTTTTCACAGGCTGCAGGTTCGTAGTTCCCGTTGTTTTTGGTATCTGTCCCCAGTGGCTAAGGTTGGTTCAGTGGGTTGTGTAGGCTTCCTGGTGGAGGGGACTATTGCCTGTGTTCTGGTGGATGAGGTTGAATCTTGTCTTTCTGGTGGGCAGGTCCACGTCTGGTGGTGTGTTTTGGGTTGTCTGTGGCCTTATGATTTTAGGCAGCCTCCCTGCTAATGGATGGGGCTGTGTTCCTGTCTTGCTAGTTGTTTGGCATAGGGTGTCCAGCACTGTAGCTTGCTGGTCGTTGAGTGAAGCTGGGTCTTGATGTTGAGATGGAGATCTCTGAGAGATTTTTGCCGTTTGGTATTACGTGGAGCTGGTAGGTCTCTTGTGGACCAGTGTCCTGAAGTTGGCTCTCCCACCTCAGAGGCACAGCCCTGATGCCTGGCTGGAGCACCAAGAGCCTTTCATCCACACAGCTCAGAATATAAGGGAGAAAAAAATAGAAAGAAAAAAAGAGGATAAAATAAAATAAAATAAAGCTATTATAATAAAAAATAAGAAAAAAATTATTAAGAGTAAATGTATTCAGAAAAAATTTTTTTTTAATTTTTAAAAATAGATTTATTAATTTTTTATAGTAAAAAATAAGAAAAAATTTTTTAAGAAAAGAATTTATTAAGAAAAAAAATTTTAATTTTTTAAAATAAAAAATATAAAAAAACTTATTAAAAACTTTTTTAATTTCTAAAAATAGAAAATACGGAAAAAATTATTAAGAAAACATATATTAGGAAAAAAAAATTATTTTAAGTAAAAAAAAAAAAATGGACGGACCTAACCCTAGGACTGATGGTGAAAGCAAAGCTATACAGACAAAATCTCACCCAGAAGCACACACATATACGCTTACAAAAAAAGGAAAAGGGGAAATTAATATATCCTGCTCCTAAAGTCCACCTTTTGAATTTGGGATGATTCGTTGTCTATTCAGGTATTCAACAGATGCAGGCACATCAAGTTGTTTGTGGAGCTTTAATCCGCTGCTTCTGAGGCTGCTGGGAGAGATTTCCCTTCTCTTCTTTGTTCGTACAACTCCCCGCGTTCAGCTTTGGATTTGGACCCGCCTCTGCATGTACGTCGCCTGAGGGCGTCCGTTCCCCGCCCAGACAGAACGGGGTTAAAGGAGCAGCTGCTTCGGGGGCTCTGGCTCACTCAGGCCAGGGGAGGGAGCGGTACGGAGGAGGCGGGGCGAGCCTGCGGCGTCAGAGGCGTCGTGACGTTGCAGCAGCCTGAGGCGCGCCGTGTGTTCTCCCGGGGAAATTGTCCCCGGATCACGGGAGCCTGGCGGTGGCGAGCTGCACTGGCTCCCGGGAGGGGCAGTGTGGAGAGTGACCTGTGCTCGCACACAGGCTTCTTGGTGGCGGCAGCAGCAGCCTTAGCGTTTCCTACCAGTTTCTGGGGTCCGTGCTGTTAGCCGCGGCTCGCGCCCGCCTCTGGAGTTCGTCTAGGCGGCGCTCTGAATCCCCTCTCCTTGCGCGCCGCGAAACAAAGAGGCAAGAAAAAGTCTCTTGCCTCTTCGGCGGCTGCAGACCTCCTCTCCGGCTCCCTCCCGGCTCACCGCGGCATGCCAACCCCTTCAGGCTGTGTTCACGCCGCCAACCCCAGTCCTCTCCCTGCGATCCGACCGAAGCCCGCGCCTCAGCTCCCAGTCCCGCCCGCCCCAGCGGGTGAGCAGACAAGCCTCTCGGGCTGGTGAGCGCTGCTCGGCACTGAGCCTCTGTGCGGGAATCTCTCCGTTTTTCCCTCTGCGCCCCTGTTGCTGTGGGATCCGCGCTGATAGCCGCGGCTCGCACCCGTCTCTGGATTTCGTTTAGGCAGCGCTCTGAATCCCCTCTCCTTGCGCGCCGCGAAACAAAGAGGCAAGAAAAAGTCTCTTGCCTCTTCGGCAGCTGCAGACTTTTTCCCGGACTCCCTCCCGGCTAGCACCAAAGCCCGAGCCTCAGCTCCCAGCCCCCGCCCGCCCCGGCGGGTGAGCAGACAAGCCTCTCGGGCTGGTGAGTGCTGGTTGGCGCCGAGCTTCTGTGCGGGAGTCTCTCCGCTTTGCCCTCCGCACCCCTGTGGCTGCGCTCTCCTCCGCGGCTCCGAAGCTTCCCCCCTCTGCCACCCGCAGTCTCTGCCCACAAAGGGGCTTCCTAGTGCCTGGAAACCTTTCCTCCTTCACGGCTCCCTCCCACTGGCGCAGGTCCCGTCCCTATTCTTTTGTCTCTGTTATTTCTTTTTTCTTGTACCCTACCCAAGTACGTGGGGATTTTCTTGCCTTTTGGGAGGTCTGACGTCTTCTGCCAGCGTTCAGTGGGTGTTCTGTAGGAGCATTTCCACGTGTAGATGTATTTCTACTGTATCTGTGGGAGGGAAGGTGATCTCCGCGTCTTACTCTTCCGCCATCTTGCCCCTACCAGCCGCAATCCACTTTTTTTTAATACCACATTATATATTCACAAGGTTGTACAACGGTCACCACTAATTCCAGAACATTTGATCACGCTAAAAAGAAACTCTGTACCGATTAGGAGTCACTCCTTGTTACCCTCTCCTCCAAACCTCTAGAATCACTAATCTACTTTCTGACTTTATGGACTTGTCTATTTTAGAAATTGCATATAGATGGTTTCATGTAATATGTGGTCTTTTTATGTCTGGCTTATTTTACTTAGCATAATGTTTTCAAGTTTCACCCATGTCATAACATGTATCAGTACTTCATTCTTTTATAGGGATGAAAATATTCTACTGTATGGATATATCACAATTTGTTTTTTCATTAATTGATGGATATTTAGGTTGTTTCCCCTTTTTGTACTATTATGAAAAATGATGTTTATATACATTTTTGTACACGTTCTTTGTGGACATACTCTTTCAGTTCTCTTGGGTATATGCGTATGAGTGGAATTGCTAGGCAATATAGTACACTCTGTGTCTAACCTGTTGAGAAACTGCCAAACTGTTTTCAAAAGTGGTTACACCATTTTAACATTATTAATATTGTTAAAAATATCCATATTACCAAAGTGATCTACAAATTCAGTGCAATCCCTATCAAAATCCCAATGGTATTCTTTACAGAAATAGAAAAAAATCCTAAAATTCATATGGAACCACACACACACACACACACACACACACACACACACACACACACAAATGCCCAAATAGCCAAAGTCATCTTGAGCATGAAAAACAAAGCTGAAGGGATTACACTTATTGATATCAAAATATATTACAAAGCTACAGTAATCAAAGCAGTATGGTACTGGCCTTAAAACAGGCATATAGACCAATGGAACAGAATGGAGAGCCCAGACATAAATTCACACATGTACAGTAAACTGATTTTCAACAAGGGTACCCAGAACACACAATAGAAAAAGGATAGTCTCTTCAATGAATGGATGTTGGGAAAACTGGATATCCATATGCAGAAGAATGAAGAATGAAATTGGACCTCTATCTCACACCATAAACAAAATCAACTCAAAATGGATTAAAGACTTAAATATAAGACTTGAAACTATAAATATACTCAAAGAAACATAGAGGGAAAGCTTTTTTACATTGGTCAGGGCAAAAATTTTTTGGCTATGACACGAAAAGCACAGTCAACAAAAGCAAAAATAGACAAGCAGGACTGCATCAAATTAAAAAGCTTCAGCACAGCAAAGGAAATAATCAACAGAGTGAAAGGCGACCTCCAGAATGGGACAAAACATTTGCAAACCATGTATCTGGTAAGGGGATACTATTCAAAATATATAAAGTACTCATACTTCTCAATAGCAAATATATAAATAACTTGATCTAAAAATGGACAAAGGACATGAATAGACATTTTTGCAAAGGAGATAAAATGGGTAACAGGTGTATGAAAAGGTGTTCAATATCACTAATTCTTAGAGAAATGCAAGTCAAAGCCCCAAACAGATATTACCTTACATGTGTTAGGATGGCTATTATCAAAAAGACAACTATAACAAGTGTTGGTAAGGATGTGGAGAAAAGAGAACACTTGTGCACTGTTGGTGACAATGTGAATTGGTACAACCATATTTAAAAGAGTATGGAGGCGCCACAAAAAATTGAAAATAGAACAACCATACAATCCAACATTACCACTTCTGGGTAAATAGCCAAAGAAAATGAATCACTATCTCAAAGAGATATCTGTCCTCCCATGTTCATTGCATCATTATTCACAATAGTAAAGACATGGAAACAACCTAAGTATCTGTCAACAGATGAATAGATAAAGAAGATGTAGTTAACAGCTGACCTTTCAGCAGAAACTCTACAGGTCAGAAGGGAGTGGCAAGATATATTTAAAGTGATGAAAGGGAAAAACCTACAACCAAGATTACTCTACCCAGTAAGGATCTCATTCAGATTTGATGGAGAAATCAAAAGCGTTACAGACAAGCAAAAGTTAAGAGAATACAGCACTACCCAACTAGCTTTACAACAAATGCTAAAGGAACTTCTCTAGGCAGGAAACACAAGAGAAGGAAAAGACATACAAAAACAAACCCAAAACAATTAAGAAAATGGAAATAGGAACATACATATCAATAATTACCTTAAATGTAAATGGATTAAATGCCTCAACCAAAAGACAGAGACTGGCTGAATGGATACAAAAACAAGACCCATATGTATGCTGTCTACAGGAGACCCACTTCAGACCTAGGGACACATACAGACGGAAAGTGAGGGGATGAAAAAAGATATTCCATGCAAATGGAAATCAAAAGAAAGCTGGAGTAGCAATTCTCATATCAGATAAAATAGACTTTAAAATAAAGACTATTACAAGAGACAAGGAAGGACACTACATAATGATCAAGGGATCAACCCAAGAAGAAGACATAACAATTGTAAATATCTATGCACCCAACATAGGAGCACCTCAATACATAAAGCAAATGCTAACAGCCATAAAACGGGAAATCAACAGTAACACAATTATAGTAGGTGACTTTAACACTCCACTTACACCAATGGACAGATAATCCAAACAGAAAATAAGGAAACACAAGCTTTAAATGACACATTAGTCCAGATGGACTTAACTGATATTTATAGGACATTCTATCCAGAAACAACAGAATACGCTTTCTTCTCAAGTGCACATGGAACATTCTCCAGAATAGATCAGATCTTGGGTCACAAATGAAGCCTTGGTAAATTTAAGAAAATTGAAGTCGTATCAAGCATCATTTCTGAACACAACGCTATGAGACTAGATATCAATTACAGGAAAAGATCTGTAAAAAATACAAACACATGGAGGATAACCAATATGCTACTAAACAACCAAGAGCTCACTGAAGAAATCAAAGAGGAAATCAAAAAATACCTAGAAACAAATGATAACGAAAACATGGCGGCCCAAAACCTATGGGATGCAGCAAAAGCAGTTCTAAGAGGGAAGTTTATAGCAATACAATCCTACCTTAAGAAACAAGAAAAATCTCAAATAAACAGCCTAATCTTACACCTAAAGCAATTAGAGAAATAAGAACAAGAAAACCCAAAGTTAGCAGAAGGAAAGAAATCATAAAGACCAGATCAGAAATAAATGAAAAAGAAATGAAGGAGACAATAGCAAAGATCAATAAAACTAAAAGCTGGTTCTTTGAGAAGATAAACAAAATTGATAAACCACTAGCCAGACTCATCAAGAAAAAAAGGGAGAAGACTCTAATCAACAGAATTAGAAATGAAAAAGGAGAAATAACGACTGACACTGCAGAAATACAAAGGTTCGTGAGAGAATATTACAAGCAACTATATGCCAATAAAATGGGCAACCTGCAAGAAATGCACAAATTCTTAGAAAAGCATAACCTTCCAAGACTGAACCAGGAAGAAATAGAAATATAAACAGACAAATCACAAGCCCAGAAATTGAGACTGTGATTAAAAATCTTCCAATAAACAAAAGCACAAGACCACATGGTTTCACAGGCAAATTCTATCAAACATTTAGAGAAGAGCTAACACCTATCCTTCTCAAACTCTTCCAAAATATAGCAGAGGGAGGAACACTCCCAAACTCATTCTGTGAGGCCACCATCACCCTGATACCAAAGCCAGACAAAGATATCACAAAAAAAGAAAACTACAGGCCAATATCACTGATGAACATAGATGCAAAAATCCTCAACAAAATACTAGCAAACAGAATCCAACAGCACATTAAAAGGTTCATACACCGTGATCAAGTGGGGTTTATCCCAGGAATACAAGGATTCTTCAATATACTCAAATCAATCAATGTGATACACCATATTAACAAACTGAAGGATAAAACAATATGGTAATCTCAATAGATGCAGGGAAAGCTTTTAACAAAATTCAACACCCATTTATGATAAAAACTCTCCAGAAAGTGGGCATAGAGGGAAACTACCTCAACATAATAAAAGCCATATATGACAAAACCACAGCCAACATCATTCTCAATGATGAAAAAAAAGCATTTCCTCTAAGATCAGGAACAAGACAAGGGTGCCCACTCTCACCACTATTATTCAACATAGTTTTGGAAGTTTTAGTCACAGCAATCAGAGAAGAAAAAGAAATGAAAGGAATCCAAATCAGAAAAGAAGAAGTAAAACAGTCACTGTTTGCAGATGACATGATACTATACATAGAAAATCCTAAAGATGCTACCAGAAAAATACTAGAGCTAATCAATGAATTTGGTAAAGTAGCAGGATACAAAATTAATGCACAGAAATGTCTTGCATTCCTATACACTAATAACGAAAACTCAGAAAGAGAAATCAAGGAAACACTCCCAATTACCACTGCAACAAAAAGAATAAAATGCATAGGAATAAACCCATCTAAGGAGGCAAAAGACCTGTATGCAGAAAACTATAAGACACTGATGAAAGAAATCAAAGATGATACACACAGATGGAAAGATATACCATGTTCTTGGATTGGAAGAATCAGCATTGTGAAAATGACTATATTACCCAAAGCAATCTACAGATTCAATGCAATCCCTATCAAATTACCAATGGCATTTTTCACAGAACTAGAACAAAAAATTTTACAATTTCTATGGAAACACAAAAGACCTTGGGTAGCCAAAGGAATCTTGAGAAAGAAAAACGGAGCTGGAGGAATCAGGCTCCCTGACTTCAGGCTATACTACAAAGCTATAGTCATCAAGACAGTATGGTACTGGCACAAAAACAGGAATATAGATCAATGGAACAGGACAGAAATCCCAGAGATAAACCCATGCACATATGGTCACCTTAGCTTTGACAAAAGAAGCAAGAATATTCAATGGAGAAAAGACAGCCTCTTCAATAAGTGGTGCTGGGAAAACTGGACAGGTACATGTAAAAGAATGAAATTAGAACACTCCCTAACACCATACACAAAAATAAACTCAAAATGGATTAAAGACCTAAATGTAAGGCCAGACACTATAAAACTCTTAGAGGAAAACATAGGAAGAACACTCTTTGACATAAATCACAGCAAGATCTTTTTTCATCCATCTCCTAGAGTAATGGAAATAAAAACAAAAATATGTGTTATTTGTAGTGAGGTGGATGGACCTAGAGACTGTCATACAGAGTGAAGTAAGTCAGAAAGAGAAAAACAAATACTGTATGCTAACACATATATAGGGAATCTTAAAAAAAATGGTCATGAAGAACCTAGGGGCAAGACAGGAATAAAGACACAGACCTACTAGAGAATGGACTTGAGGATACGGGGAGGGGGAAGGGTAAGCTGGGACGAAGTGAGAAAGTGGCATGGACATATATATACACTACCAAATGTAAAATAGATAGCTAGTGGGAAGCAGCTGCATAGCACAGGGAGATCAGCTCAGGGCTTTGTGACCACCTAGAGGGGTGGGATAGGGAGGGTGGGAGGGAGACGCAAGAGGGAGGAGATATGGGGATATATGTGTATGTATAGCTGATTCACTTTGTTATAAAGCAGAAACTAATACACCATTGTAAAGCAATTATACTCCAATAAAGATGCTAAAGAAAAAAAACCCAAGAAAACCCCCCAAAAACAAACAAAATAAATAAATAAAGGCAGCATTTGGGGTGTGGGCTGCAGGACACACGACTTTCTTCGGATTGGTTGGTGGTGAGGTAACAGGGTGGTGTTTCAGGAGTCTCTATCATCAACCTTCTGGTCTCAGCCAGTCTGTGGGTCTAGGCACTTGTGCTCAGCATATAGTAACCATCCTCAACCTTGGCAGGGAGTCTTTGTTCCTGATGAACAACTCAAAGACATGTGTCAGACTGTTATGTACATCCCTTGGGGAGGTACTATGACTCTGTTTTATCATTGAAGTATTGTCATTACTTTTCTTGTTTAACTGGCTTTTTCTTTGTTTCTGCATTCCCTCACTTCGTTAATTAGTAACTGCCTTGTCTACTGTTTGGAATTCAGGGAAGGTTTAGGAGACTAAAGCCTCTTTATACAAACAAGAAATGAGAGACACAGAGGGGCTTTTGTACCTGAGAGGGCCCTATAGGGTCCTGCTCAGTTTCAATCCCCCTTTTTCTTTGATACTCCTCATCTTGAGGGGAACAGGTGCAGGACAAGAAAGAGATTAAAGTTTTAGATAGAGGGGTTAATCATAAACTTGACAGAGGAACTCGGTTTTAGGGGAACTCAGTGTCAATATTACATCTTGTTTATTCCACTTATATTATAAAAAATGTCTCCATGTAGTTAAATATTACTAGTTTATATGATTTAATAGTTGCATAATATAGCCAGTTCTCTATTGTTCAACATTTGTCTATTTTTCAACCACAATAAAAATGCTTTACTGAATATCCTTGTCTTATTTGTCATGAAGTGCAGTTTGTGGATCAAAGGCCATTAACCTTTAAGGTTATGTGATGCAGATTTTCCACATGCCTTCCCAAAAGTATGTTTACTTGCCCTTGACCTCTATTAGACTGTGATCTTCAAATATGTAGATCCAACACCTAACGTGGTACCCGTCACACAATAGATGCTTAATAAATATTTGTTGAATGATCAGGTAGATAGATCATGAGAAAAGAGAAAAAAGAAGACTGAGAAAAAGAGAGAGGGAAGGATGCATGTCCGACCTTGAACTGTGCTGAGTGTTGGCCCCCAGGCTGCCCCTATGGTATCTTTTTTTTTTTTCAGTTTTAATATTTTTTTTATTGAAGTATAGTTGATTTACAATGTTTTGTTAATTTCTGCTGTACAGCAAAGTGAGTGGTTATACATACATATATTCTTTTTTTTATATTCTTGTGGCATCTTTACCTACTAATGTACGAAGAAATGAGTGCTTCATTTAGTAGATCCTTTCTGGCGTGGGTGGAAACAAACAAAACTTGTTTCTCTGGGTCTGATTTCCTCCTACAATCAACCCTTATCTTATTCTTCCCCATGGATGCCACTCCAAACCTCCAAATGCCTCTTCCATTTTAACTCTCAAGTTTTGTCCCTGACTAGACCTACTTTTGCGTAAACAAAAAGACCTGATAATGAGCATTTTCAAACAAGAGCCATCTACCTCAGGACTGTATCTTTAGCAGCTCAAAGGACAAACGGAAATTTGAAATGATGGTTTTTCTTTAACTAGAACTAGATAAACATTTCAGGTATGGCTTTCTAGCCCATGTCTAGGACAAACCTTAGGAATATTGTTTTCTTTTCCTTCCACTTATATGCAAAAACACCCAACGCTTTATTAAACAAGCAAAGTAGAACAAGGTACATTTATCTTTGCAGTCAACCATGTCAAAAATTCTCTGCAATTTCTACTTGTCCCACCTAGAAGAGGTAAATAGGAATAATTATGTGTTCAGCATCTGTAGCCTCCTTTTCTTGCATCCTTTTCTCTGCCCAATGTCTTCCTGCTCTTCTCTCCCTCTCTCCCCAACTGGACCAAGGAAGGTCTCAATGATGGTACTGACCCTTGATTATTTGAATGACTGATTTCCATTTTAGCTCCTTTGCTGCCTCAATCAGGCATTCAAACTTTAAGTCACTTAGCTCCATTTGTGGCCTATCAGGTTTTTCCACATTAAAGGAATGTCAGGCCTCAGCAAGCAGGTGAAGAGATGCATTTTAGATAATTGGGGACCCATAGACTCAATGAGGCCTACCTCTTAGGCTGGCTCTGTAATGAGTCCTCTTAGAGAACTAGTGTAGGGGAAAGAATTCAGAAATTATCACCTATGATCTCTCTCAATATGCCACACCCAGGAGGGAATGAGCTCCTTGTCAGCCCAACCTAGAATCCTCTTCCTGGTAGGTGCTGGCGCCAGAGAAGCTTGCAGCTTTTTGTCCTTGGCGTTCAGACCAGTAACGTGCCTGAGGATATTTCTATCTGGTAGCATCTGGGTGTAAGCCAATTATCCCTTATTGCCCTCTTCTCTAAGACTCCCAGACACATATTTCATATTTTCTGGCATTTTGATATTTAGTAAGTATTTAATAAGAGATTTATACTAGAACATTCTTACCTGATATCTTTAAAAGAAACCTTCCCTTTGTATGTTATATGCACGTCTGAGAATGCAGTTTCTGACAAACTGAGCTATAGTCTTTCTAATTAGATTTGTGGCCATAGTTTTGCTCTTTAAATGGTGGGATGAGTGTATGCAGCTCTAGTGGATTCTGGAGGTAGATGGGCACTGAGAAATAGTAAAAAGCAGGGCTTGGGCCAAGGTTGTGGACTCCAGAAAAGAACCATTTTATTGTTCCTTGAGTGGTACCAGGTTGTGGACGAAAACTGCTGCTTTCTGTTTGAAAGGATCATTGCGTGTGATCTTTGAAACTTACCCTGCAGCCCACTGCTGAGGTGGGAGAGGTGGCCAGAGGAGCTAGTCACCCATGGGATTTTTCTGGAAAAAAAAATTACTGGCGATGCCTTTGAAATGTTTCCTGTGCTGCTTTGTATTCTTTTCTTCACACTAGGTTATCATAAAGGGAGAGATGGGAGCGTTTTATTGTCTTGCTGCTGTATGCATTTTTTTACCTGTAGGAATAAAGATAAAAGCTAAACCGTTTGGCTGTCTTTTATATGCTTCCAGTCTGAGTACTAGGACTGGGGTGTGGGAAGGTAGACACAACACTAACACTTCAACCACGTGTGTTTCTCAGAAATGTTTTTCAGTGACCTCTGAAATTCTAATTAGAAGGCCACTGAGCTAAGAGTCAGACAGCTTACTAGGGGTAAAATTATGCTCCTCGCAACAATGGTATTAAGATCTATCATGTTGATTAGGAGTTTGGGATTAACAGATACACACTACTATATATAAAATAGATAACCAGCAAGGACCTACTGTATAGCACAGAAAACTATACTCAATATTTTATAATAAATAACCTGTAAGGGAAAAGAATCTGAAAAAGAATATATATATATACATATATATATATGTATAACCAAATCACTTTGCTGTACACCTGAAACTAACACAACATTGTAAATCAACCATACTTCAAAAAAAACAGATCTACAATACTGACCAAATACCTTAGTGGAATCCTCCACCAACATAGCAATTACTGTCTTTGTTCATTTACTCAGCAGATGAATTGAACACCCAGTGTGTGCCAGGCGCTGTGCTCGGGATTCCAAGTGAGAGGAGGACAGTGCCCATGTTCGTTTCCTATGACTGCTGTAACAAATGCCTACAAGCTTAGTGACTTCAAACAACACGGATTTATTATCTTATAGTTCTGGAGATCAAAAGTCCTAAAAAATCTGTTGGCAGCGCTGTGTTCCTTCTGGAGGCCCTAGGGGAGAATCTGTTTTCTTGCCTTTCCCACCTTCTAGAGGCCACCTATATTCCTCGGCTCATGGCGCCTTCCTCTATCTTCAGAGCTAGCAGCATCACATATTCTCTCCTACCTGACCTCTGCTTCTATCCTTACACCTTCTATTTATTCATTTATTTATTTTTGGCTGCGTTGGGTCCTCGTTACTGCACACGGGCTTTTCTCTAGTTGCGGCGAGCGGGGGCTACTCTTCATTGCTGTGTGCGGGCTTCTCACTGTGGTGGCTTCTCTTGTTGCGGAGCACGGGTTTCAGTAGTTGTGGCGCGAGGGCTCAGTAGTTGTGGCACGAGGGCTCAGTAGTTGTGGCGCATGGGCTTAGTTGCTCCGTGGCACGTGGGATCTTCCCAGACCAGGGCTCGAACCCGTGTCCCCTGCATTGGCAGGCGGATTCTTAACCACTGCGCCACAAGGGAAGTCCCCTTACACCTTTTTTCTATCTATATCTGACCGTCTTTTCTCCTTGTAAGGATGCTTGGTCCCACTTGGATAATTCAGGATAATCTCCCCATCTCAAGGCCCATAACCTTAAACATATCTACAAAGTCCCTTTTGCCAGGTAAGGTAACATATTCAAAGGTTCTGGGGATTAGTCTATGGACATCTTGCCCTTGAGTTAGTTCATAATATAGCATAAGATGATAGACACTAAACAGATTTTCATAATTAAATGTGATAAATTATAAAATAATCCCTGTACAAGTTACTATGGGAACACAGAAGAGAAAACATCAGACTGCCCTGAGGAAGTGCTTTACACAGGAGGAGATGTTTATATTGAGTCTTAAAAGAAGATAAGGAGTTCAGTAAATGAAGGAGGAAAGGCTATGGGAGGCAGAGGGAGAACCAGGTTTGAAAGAGCATGACTTTCTCAGGCAGCGAAGACCAATTCAGTGTGACTGAGGTGTAGGAGGCAATGACAAAGGATGGGGCCAGAAAGGAAAGAGTTGGGGCTAGCTGAAGAAGGAATTTGCACCCATCTGCCATAATAACAGGTTTGTATGTTATTTTCCTTTAGACAGCAGGGAGCCATGGAAATAATAAGTGTTTCAGAAAGACCACACTGCATGTAATGTGGACAATGCTTGGCTGGAGGAGGAAAGGAATCACCGAAGGCAGGGAGGTTACTGTTCTTTGTAGTAAGATGTCTGTGAATAAATGGGCTATATCACCAGTATAAACATGGTTAAATCAACAAGCTGCCTTATTTGACTATTTTTCTACCTGCAGTAGGTTGAATAATGGCCCCCAAAGTTATAAGGTCCTGATACCTAGAACCTATAAATGTCACCTGATTTTGAAAAAAGGGTCCCTGCAAATATGATTGAATTAAGGATCTTGAGATGGAGAGATTTTCCTGAACTATCTGGGTGGGCCCTAAATGAAATCCCATGTACCCTTATAACAGGGAAGTAGAGGAAGATGACAGACAGAAGAGGAGGAGACAATGTGACCATGGAGGCAGAGATTGGAGTGATGTGGCCACAAGTCAAGGAATGCCAGCAGCCACCAGCAGCTGGAGGAGGCAAGGAACAGATTCTACCCTAGATGCTCCAGGGGGCGCATGACCCTTCTGACACCTTGATGTTGGCTCAGTGAAACTGATTTTGGACTTTTGGTCTTCAGAATTGTTAGGGAATACATTGAGGGTTTTTTTAGCTACCAAATTTGTGGTACTTTACTCTGAATGGACACGTCCCCTGATGCCCTAGATAGTCTTAGGGCACCATCACTCTCAGAAGTTTATCCCAACTTTAGTTTAAATGATGTACCTCTCCCAAATAGCTACCCTTTAAGTCTTCATAGCTAAGAGGTTAATGGGGGATATATG
The DNA here is from genome assembly GCF_009873245.2 of Balaenoptera musculus. Taxonomy (NCBI): domain Eukaryota; kingdom Metazoa; phylum Chordata; class Mammalia; order Artiodactyla; family Balaenopteridae; genus Balaenoptera; species Balaenoptera musculus. The sequence goes on from NC_045806.1 coordinate 98,365,005, forward strand.
TTTCTATTTTACACAAATGGAGAAATTATTTTTTAGCTTTTAGTACAAGCCTTGTTATGCTCTATTTAAATATGTATTTTTAGAGTTTTATCTTAAGAAATCGAGATGATGTGTGAAGCAAAAACAAACAAAAGTATTAGCTGGGGTTGACGGATCAGCAAGCTTTCCCTGAAGGGTGGCACCATTCTGAGCTGACACTTTATTAGGAGAATATTTTGAAAAAGAACTTTAGCTCTCATGGTCCTTTGAAGAAGTTGCCGTTCTTACAGGGGCAGCTATAGTGCCATTCAGAAGAGAATCTTTCATGTGTGTGTGAAGTTTTCATGTATGCAAATCAGATTCCTGCTGTATTTTATTTAATGGGTTGTAATTTTTTTTTTTTTCTTATTAAGGTAGCACTAAATGGAGTTAACCTGTGAATGAGAGTCAGGGAAGTAGTTTATAAGGAGCCAGCGTCCTCAAGTCAAACAGAAGTTTTTCCAACTTCAGGGCTACTATTAGCAAGTTGAGAACCTCAATTTATTCATCTGTGAAATGAGATTAATAACAGTACCTGCTTCACTAGGTTGTTGCAACAGTTAGGTGAAAAAAAATACACAGCACCTGCCATAGTTTTCGACACACACGAAACACTCAATGAATATTTGAGGTTACTAAAATTAGAGTCATAATGATGGTGATAGCCTTATGTTTGTTATCTGGCACTGCTAAATGGTAAGACGACCATTAGGAGCAGCATCTTGTAGAAAATTCTGGAAAAGTACAGATATGATGTTAGTAACTCAGTTTTTTTTTTTTCTCAATTCAAACTTTATATTTTATATTTTTAAATGAGGACATATAGGCACTGTTGTATAGAATTCGAATTACTGTGGTGACAGCAATCCTGGTGCATTTACTGGCAATTCAGAAACTTTGAGCCACTTTACCAGGAGATATGATTTTCCAAAATGTCAGAGAATTCTTGGTAAAGTTCTGAATAACTGTGAGAACAAGCTTTCCTAGGATCACATCGTTGTTCTATTCCTGCAAAATTCAGCATATCTTAAAGCCATATAGAAATAACTTGTGTGTAAAACAGAACAGAGTCAGATTCTCAGCTCAGAAAATCAGGAGCAGGTCCTTCCCAGGAAAGGCAGGCAGGCACAGGACAGTGCCTAAAACAACTGTCAAATACATAGTTATATAAGATCAGTGATTGTAATAGTATAACTCTAGATATGGGAAGACGCTACAAGAGGGAAGCATTTCCTGGACCATAACAGACTAGTAGGACAGACGACCCAGAGGCTTTGGGCTACTGAGTAACTCAGTTTTGAAGGTGGTGTTAAGCCCTGAGCTGATAGGCCCTGTGACTGCTTTGGTTCCAGGGGGATGCAGAGCAGTCACTAAGAACACCCTGTCCCTGATAAGAAGAAACACATGAAAAGAAGTAGGCCTGGCCTTTAATGATTAAGTTAACTTTACCTTGGAGGTGGTAAAAGCCAGCCAGCAAGGACTTGGTATGTTCATGACCAGTATAACAGGTATAACTATGAACAATACAAGACAGTTGTTCATGAAGTGCTAAATGCTAAATACGTATTAAAGGCTATGATTGATCAGAGAAGGCCTGGAGTCATCAAAGGAAACCTAAGGAAATAAAAAATTAAGCTGGTTATTGAAGGAAGGGGAGGAATTGAGTGAAGCAGGGGAGTTTAGAAGGAAGGGGAACACTTTAGCCAGGGACCGTGACATGAGTCAAAGTAAAGCATCACAATGGTCCTAACACCACTAGCTTGTACACGTACTCCACTAACGCCCTCCATCCCAATTCCTTTCTGGCCCAAATAAAGTAGTCATTAGTCTCTGAATTCACCCTTAGCTTTCCTGCCTCTATATGTTTGCCAACACTGCTCTGAAATCCTGTCCATCTCTCCAAGTCTGTTGTCAGTCCTGCTTCTTTTGTGAAGGCTTTCCTTATCACAAGATGATGTGTTCTTACTATCCTTACTATAAGGTCCCCATAGTATCTTGGGCGGTCCTCTCTAATGCTACTAATAACACTTGGCTTCAAGTTAGAGCTCTTTGTATAATTGTTTATGAGTTCCTTGAGGGCAGGGATTGGAACTTATTCATCTTCATACACTTTGGAGCAACATGCAGAGAGCTTGGGCATATTGATGCTCTCAAATTTTTAATACTGAACTGAAGGGTGTTGATCTCTATGTTCCTTGAGAACTCCCCAAACTGGAGTGGAAGTGATACTCACTACATATATCCGTATAATGTTGGAACTGGAGAGCCCTGTAATTTATCCAAATATTTTATGTCTTCTACCTTACTTCCTGGTTTGCTTGTTTATGATGAAGTGTAGCTCAGCGCTGGGTATATAGTAGGTGCTTTAATAACATAATGAAAAAATGATAATCCTCAAGTGATCTATTTACAAACTGCTACCAAACATGACATGTACAAACACAGATAAAAATTCTTTATTCAGTGATTCAAATTATGATGGCAATTAGAATTTTGTACTAAAAAATCACTTTTTGTATTAAGCTCTAAATCTTCCTTTCTTTACACTTAAGCAGGTGCTGATTAGAAATGTACAGATCTTCTTTAGAAGCAGGTTAGTTTCTCCATATGGGCAGTAATACATACATTTATATATTTCTGGCATGATTGTTTTTATTCATTTGTCTTTCTCATTGATTATAAAAGCCATCAGGGCAACCAATCCATCCTCCACTTTTTTATAACCACCTGTACTCAGGTGTATAGTGATCCACCTGCCCATTCTCAGCACTCAGTAGATACTAACTTACTAAAAGACAGTGAACTTAAGAGGGTTATGGTGACAGAAACATTTGGTGAGAATTGTTAGGCAGTATAGCCTGGTTCTTTTAAAGAGGGAAAGTAAAGAGCGAGACAATTTTAGAGGATTGATTCTGAAGCCTAGTTGTCTGTGTTGTAGATAAACTGGCAATTTTCTTTTAATCTCATTAGATTCTATCAAATAAAAACATATTTCTCACAGTTCTTCATGTTTGTTAATGAGAGTTAAGTAGAATCATCTCCATTCCCTCTTCCCTGATTTCTGCCGTTTTCAGGCTACATAAATCCTGCATTGATTACTTGTCTATGGCTTGGTCCACAATTATGGAATTTTTTATCTTGCATAATAAGTCTAGAAAAGGGCCTTAGTTTTCTTTATGCATTGGATTCTAAATGACAAAGCAGATTATCCCTCAATGATAGTTATTTCACATACTTGACTATATTATTTTTCAAGGATCTGCTGTGTTTTGCCGCTCAGCAAAATACATAATCCCTGCCACCCAATAAAAAACTTAATGGGCAAAGTACAAATTCCATTTTATCTTTCGAGACTTCTAACGCTGAATACATGAAGCTTAAGAGAAAGGTCAGTAAGAAAATATCTATCTCAAAAAAAAAGACAATTGCTGTGTCTATATAGAAAAGCATCATATGAACCAATTTCAGTGCAAAGTGAGCTATTTAATAAGCCAGAAGATGTATCCTCAGTAAAAGAAAACACGTACTCACAGCTCTTCATTTTCATCAGTTCTTAAACTGGAGTATCATTTGTGACTCTCCATGTTTTACAGATTCGTTAGATAATAAAAGACTCCTGCTGCTATCTTCCCAAGTATTTCTTTTTAGTTATATCCCTAACTATGGTTAAACTAAATGAAAATAATACATTTGAAACTGAAGTTTTTATTAATTGATTTTTAATAAAGGCAATTTCTGGATGATACCAAATGGAAAGGCCTAAATCTCATCTCACATCTCTCTCTCTTTCTCTCTCTCTCTCTCTCTCTCACACACACACACACACACACACACACACACACACACACACACCATGAGTCATATATTTTGTCTAACTAAGACTAACCACCAAATTTTCTAATTGGATTTTTCAGATGACAACTGAAATCTGAATTGTGTAGAACCAGCATTTGCCAGTGAACTGTATTCATTTTTACTTTGCAACTGACAGACCTGTGGAGTGAGCTTTGAGGCATATTTAGAAGAGCATACTAGTCTCTACTCCACTTTCTGCCTCTTGGCATTTCTTGCTATAGGTTTTAAGGGCTCCAAGTATTCAAAGTGGCCAAAGAGGGCCAGAATCCACCTAGGACTAATACAATAGGACTCCGATTCCAATTTTTTAGGATTTGGGGATGGGAGCTGTGATTGAGAGGACCAGCGCTCTAGACCATGCTTCTAGAGTTTCTTCAGTGACTACAGACCTTCCTACTCTTACCAAACAGAAATTGCCCTTGCTCTCCACAGGGACTCTGGGCTCCTGAATTGCCACCCTGGTCTTCTCCTTTGGAAGGTAACATACCAGGCTTACTGAGAAATAATCACATCAGTCTGGTAGCAGAAGAAGCTGTCATTACTCACTATGCTAATGAAAATTATGATGACACTAAGACAGACTTCCTGGAAAACCTAATTATGCAACAGCAGTATAGCAGAAAGCAATTTGAAGGATAATGTTTACTGTCAAGCATCAGGAAATAAACAGTTTCAGCAGGTGACTGAATGCTCCCTAAGAACTGGAAACATTTGATCACCATAAAAGCACCTTACTGTAAATATTCTCAACTCTGAATGGTATGACATCCCATGACACAAAAAAGAGCATGCAATAAAACACACTTAAACCTTTCTTTCAGTCCATTCATGATCCAAGGTTGAGTTCTATTTTCTCAACCCTGGCTCACGAGTCACTTACTAGCTATAAAAACTTGGGCAAATTGGTTTGAGTCTCAGCTTCATTATCTGTAAAATGAGGATAATAACAATGGTTCTACCTAGCTGGCAGTTTTATTTTTAGCATCAAATAAAAGAATTGATGTAAAGGTACTTCGTAATAATACCATGATGGAATTACTTTCTTTACAGCTGAGCCTCATATCTGTGACTGTGAACCCTCCTTTATGGAGAAGGTGAGGGAAAGGAGGTTTATTCCCCCTCTCCACTGATATCCCCATTTTCAAGTTTATAACTGCCTGTGCAAAGGAATAGAATGAGAATACCTTGCAAAATCTGATTCTAATAATCAGCAAATCAAGAAGCATTGGTTCGTCACTTAATCTGAGATAGCTCTATGGAAATAAAGAACAATGCTAAAATACAATCTATTCTTAAGACGTTTTTAGTCTCCATGGGGCAGGGCAAAAGGAACGCACGCTAAGCTAGTGGTTCTCAAAGTAGGGTCTAAGGACCCCTGGAAACCTCCAAGAACATTTTAGGGTATCTAAAATGTCCATGCAATTTTCATTATAATACTAAGACATTATTTGCATTTTTCAATCTTGATCTTTCACAAGCGTACAGTGTAGTTTTCCAGAGGCTACATGACGTGCAATACAGATTGCATGCAGAAACATATATAAGAATCCAGCTGTGTTCTATTAAGCCAGATGTCAGAGATTTTTTAAAAAATGTAAAACAATGCCATTCTTCTCACTAACTTTCTTTCTTTTGGAAAATGTTTTCATAAAAAATATGTTATTTATGTTAACATGTAATGTGTTTATTATTGTTATTTGAAATGAAATAAACATCTTTTAAAATTCCAGTTTTAATTATAAATATGGTAAATATTAAAAGATTCAACCCATATAAACAAATCTTTTTTATCACATTTTTAAAATTAATTTGTACTGGAGTATAGTTGATTTACAATGTTGTGTTGGTTTCTGCTTTACAGCAAAGTGAATCAGTTATACATATCCATATATCAACTCCTTTTTAGATTCGTTTCCCATATAGGCCATTACAGAGTATTGAGTAGAGTTCCCTGTGCTATATAGTAGGTTCTCATTAGTTGCCTATTTTATATAGTGTGTATATGTCAATCCCAATCTCCCAATTTAATCCCTCCCCCCTTTCCCCCTTGGTAACCATAAGTTTGTTTTCTACATCTGTGACTCTATTTCTGTTTTGTAAATAGGTTCATTTGTATACTTTTTTTAGATTCCACATATAAGCGATATCATATGATATTTGTCTTTCTCTGTTTGCCTTACTTTACTTGGTATGACAATCTCTAGGTCCATCCATGTCACTGCAGATGGCATTATTTTGTTCTTTTTTATGGTTGAATAATATTCCATTTGTACCGCATCAACAAAGCTTTACTGGGGTGACAGGGTTCTATAATTTTAAGAGTTCTGAGGGGTCCTGAGACTAAAATATTTGAACACTACTACACTAAACAATACAATCTAAGCACTAATCTATGTGCTGCTGACTGTGAGAGTCCCTTAGGACATTGCTATTCAAAGCATGGTCCGTGGACCACAGAGTTAGCCTCACCCAGGGGCTTATTAGAATACGAATTTCAAGTTATCTGCCTTTTAACAAGAGCCACCATCCTCCCAATGATTCATGTGCACATTTAAAGTTCGAGGAGTATTGGGCTAGATGATACAGGGAAAGTTTCAAAGAAGAAGTGGCTTTGCATAAACACAGGCAGAGGATCAAGTCTACAGATTCAAGCTTTGCACACTAGCCAATATTCTAGACCACTGGTCTCTAATCCTATCTGATCATTAGCATCACTTGGGGGATTTTGTAAAAATCTACAATTCCTAATGAGAATTGGCATGTTTTTTGTGGAAGGGTGTTTGGCAATATTCATTCAAATAAAAAATTCACATACCTTTTGATCAGAAAATTCTACTTCTAGGGATTTATACTATGTAGACACTTGCACATGTGCAAATATCTTAAGTATGAGAATATTCACTGTAGCATTGTTTTGTAATTGCAAAAACATGGGGAAGAAAATCTAAATCTCCAGCAGTGGAAGACTTTTTAAATATATTGTTGCTTATCCAAACAATGGAATGCCGTGCAACTGTTAAAAAAGAAAGAAAAAAGGGGTATTCCTTTGTGTAATAATATGGAACAATTTCAAAACATTATGGGAAGAGATAAAGCAAAGTACAAAGTGGTATGTATAGCTCGTTACTCTGTAAAAAAAAATGATATATACACGCATATTTGCTTGAATATACAGAAGTTGTTTTCATAAAACACTCAAGAAACCGGTACCCGTATACTCACTAAACTGATAACCGTGGTTTCCTCAGGATAGGGGTCTAGAGGAGAGGAGTGAACAAGATTACTTTTTATTGGATACCAACAATTGTATTTGTATCTTGTGAATTTAGAACCATATTTATGCATTGCCTATTACAAATAAATAAACAAATCCCTAGGTAATTAAATATTCTGATTTAGCAGGTCAAGGTGGGGCTCATAAATGTGTATTTGGAGGAAAAATACAAGCTCCGGGAGTGATTCTGAGGGGCAGTCGAGTTTGGGAAGTCTTGAACTTATTGACAGTCACTCAGAACTCTCTTCCCCATGAGCACATCACTGTGGGAAATAAAAGGGAATGTGCATGCTCTTCCCTCCTCTCCCTATCAATGGTAATGCCCATCTCTCCCAGAAAATAAGAATTTTAGCCCAACCCACTTTGAAAACAGGGACTGGTGGAGGGTAGGAAGTAATCACCAGATGTGTTCTATTTGAATTTGTACAAGCTTTAATTGCAATTTTTTGGCCCCTACCTTCAGGTGTAAAACAAAATATACTATTTTGTAAAAGTTGTTTTCTAATAAAAAAATCTAATATTTATTATGTTTAGAGATGTAAAGACTTGGGAGGAAAGAGGTTACTTTTTCAATAAATTGTCATTGTACAAAACATTTTTCAGATGTTTTCCCCCTCCCTCCCAGTCCTTACATTATTCATTTCACCCACTTAGGAAGGAGGATACCAATGTACTTTTATTGAGACAGAGGATGAATGCATGGGGAATTGGCTTAAGTCTATGCACCTATGTGTTTTTATGTGTATATATGCATATACATGTCAAAGTTTACAACTTTCACCTCAGAGGTACAAGATGTAGCTTTATTTTCTATAACACCCCTTCTTGCTCTGGAAGCCCCATCCCCATAACTATAAAGAGAATGACTTCATTTGGAATCAAGAGTGGTAGACTGTTGTCCTCCCTCAAAGAGAAGGAGTCCGGATGCAAACTTGCTCAGTTTAGCAAAGCTTCCCCATTGTTCCCTAAGATTGGGTCACGTTATAGCTCATCGAGATTTTCCTAAGATTTCATTAAGTTAGCGGCTATCAGTAGACGTACTTTCTTATCACTTTAAAATGCCTCTCACTTTTCTCCCAGTTTATAAGTAGGATCTTTTTAATCTGGGAGTATTTGTCTGATCTATTGATTCTTGACAAATGAGAGAAATGCAAATGGAAGGATGTTCAGGAGATTGTTAACAAGGTGCTCTGAGTGCACAAGGAGATAAGAAGGGTCCCCCTCAGGACTGACTGTCCAGATTGAGGTCATAGTGGAAGGTCATAAATTCTCATTACCTCTCTGGTTGTTATGGTGATAAGAAGGTGCTGACCTGGAAAGGGGTTATGCAATTTTACAGTGGGAACATGAAGTTTTCTCTAAGCCTTTTGAAAATTGTTTTTTGATTTTTAATTTAAGTATAGTTGATTTACAGTATTTCAGGTATACAGCAAAGTGATTCAGTTATATATATATATATATATATATATATATATATATATATATATATATATATATATATATATATATTCTTTTTCAGATTCTTTTCCATTATAGTTTATTACAGGATATTGAGTATAGTTCCCTGTGCTATGTAGTAGGACCTTGTTGTTTATCTGTTTTAAATATAGTAGTGTGTATCTGTTAATCCCAAATTCCCAGTTTATCCCTCCCTCCTCCCCTTTCCCCTTTGGTAACCATAAGTTTGTTTTCTATGTCTGTAAGTCTGTTTCTGTTTTGTATCATTTTTTAAGATTCCACATATAAATGATATCATATGATATTTTTCTTTCTCTGTCTGACTTACTTCACTTAGTGTGATCATGTCTAGGTCCATCCATGTTGCTGCAAATGGCATTATTTCATCCTTTTTTTTATTAAGCCTTTTTTTAATATAGGCTTCGGAGCTAGGCAGGAGACTATCTTACTCCTGTGGCAAGACAGGAAAAATATTAATTAAAAGCTTTTCTGAATACAAAAATGGTAATAAAGGGGGTGGGAAGAAACTTTGGGAGGTGATGTGTCTGTTTAAAGCCTTGATGGTGGTGATAGTTTCACAGGTGTATACCTATCCCCAAACTCATTGAGATGTATATATTAACTGTGTATAGCTATATATGGGTATATGTAGGCTCTTCTGATCCTGCCAGCCAAACTTGTGTCTGGCTTCACAGAGGTGTTATAGCACCAGTAAGGGCTACAGAATATGGGGACTCTGTACTGGTAATAGATAAGACCATTGGACTGACTCAGTTGCAGCATTTCTTATTTTAAAACACCCTCTTTTATTATGTGTTAAGCATTAGTGATAATGTATATTTAGGAAGGATGTGAAATCCTAACGTTTTAATTTTACAAAATAGGAAAGTGAAAGACATTTTCCTTGATTTTTAGCCTATTTTCTTACTGTATAGGTAAAACACGTATCTAATTATTTATTTTTGCTTGAGGGTTAAAAGTTTATTTCATTGTAATTGGGGAAAAAAACCAACTGTTACTCCAAGTCACTTTATTTTTCATGAACTTGTTTTCTGTTGGACCAGCTTCACCTTATATAGTAGCTTTTTTAAAAAAATATTTATTTATTTATTTGGTTGCACTGGGTCTTAGTTGCGGCAGGCGGGCTCCTTAGTGGTGACACGCAAACTCTTGGTTGCGGCATACATGTGGCATCTAGTACCCTGACCAGGGATTGAACCCGGGAACCCGGGCCGCCTGCATTGGGAGCACCGAGTGTTATCCACTGCACCACCAGGGAAGTCCCTACATAGTAGCTTTATGAAATCAAATATGTGACTCCATATGCCATTTGGATGGCAGGAGAAAATTATTAATATGTTTAGGTAAATTTTATTTATGATTAGTCAAGACAACATTTTAACGTCTGAAACGTATTCTGTCAGTTCTTAGCTCTGTTGGCCACTGGGAAGTGCATGCTAGCCTGCTTTAAGATTCTGGAAGGAAAGGAACCCATCTCTGAGAGATATGTGTGTGTGTGTATATATATATATACTGTTCTCACTCTGTAGGAGACAAAAAGTCTGTATCATTTTATATCAATAGAGGCACATCCCAGTTCTAAGTTTTGAGCTGTGTCTGCATCAAACCCCAAAACATCATTATGACCATGAGAAAGTGTGTCAGTGCCCCAAATTATTAAAGGCAACTATAAGTATACTTTTCACCCTAGTGCCATATATGAAAGCCAAAGGTCCCAAAAGTACTTATTTAATATGCTGTACAAAGCCTCTGGTTCCCATTTTACAGAGTGTGTGCTATGCTGACGTCTGGATAAATCCCAGGAGCAAGCAATTTACCATATAAACGGTTTAGATCAATAAAAGAGAGAGGCTTCTAGAATTTGGAGCTGTGATCTCCCCAAGCTCTAATAGGAGATGTGATGAGGTATTAGAAGTTAATTGCAAGACTGTGTTAAACCTGCTGTTTTCGCATTGTAGAATAAGGCACAAAACAAAAGGCCCCACGAAAAATTGGATTGTTTTTAAGAGGAAGAATGTTGATGGTGAACAGGATCAGGGAATCCATGTCACAGGAAAATCACTTGAAGGCCTTCAACAGGTTCAGCATACAAAAATGAAGTCCTGGAATGGAGGTGTGGGCGGGAGAAGGTGAAGGTGAAGATGAGAGGATAGTTTTTGCCCATGTTTGGAGGTTTTACACAATGAAGAGGGATTAGATTTGTCCTTTGTGATCATGCGAATTCAAATTGGGAGCAGTGGGAGAGCCCCATTTAGGAAGTAGTGAATTCTCAACTACTTCTGGATATTTTAGGGGGATGATTAAGCTTGAGAAGGGTACTTGGACTAGATGACTTCATTTCGACCCTCTTTGTTCACTAATATTTTACAAAACTACAACTACAGTTAAGGTAGGAAATTGCTTAGAGTCAACTGAAGTTACCTTCAAGGTTGAAAAATCACCAGCAAACTGGAAAAAAATTATAATACATCATAGATAAGAGTTACACTCTCTACTATGTAAAAGCTTCCTTAATTTAATAGACAATAAAGGAAAGCTAGGCAAAGAATACAGAAAATAAATTTATACTAAAATTAATATAAATAATAGATAATATTTATATAGCACTTACATTAGGCATTAAGTGCTAAATTCAACTAATCCTCAAAATATTTTAAGTTGAGTTCAGATGAATAAAAATTGAGGCACAGAGAATTAAATATATTGTCTCAGTCAAATAAATAGCAGATGGTAGAGCAGGTATGTGAATTCAGGAAGTCTTGGTTCTGAAATCTGTCCTCTTAATCATTACTTTCTACCACAGGTTCATAAAACTTTTTCTGTGAGGACCAGATAGTAAATATTTTAGGTCTTTCTGGCCACACAGTGCCTGTCAAAACTATTCAACTTTGCTGTCGTAGTGAGAAAGCAGCCAGAGATATTATGTGAAAGAATGGATGTGGCTATGTTCCAATAAAGCTTTATTTATGGACATGGAAATTTGAATTTCATGGAATTTCCATGTGTCATGAAATATTCTGCTTCTTTGGATATTTTTACCAGTGATGCAAAAATATAAAAACCATTCTTTTTTTTTTTTTTCTTGGCCCTACTGCACGGCATGTGGGATCTTAGTTCACTGACCAGGGACTGAACCTGAGCCCCCTGCAGTGGGAGCACGGAGTCTTAACCACTGGACCACCAGGGAAGTCCCTAAAAACCATTCTTACTTGCAGACCATACAACATCAGAGGGTACTAGGCCAAGTTTGGCACATTGGCTGATTCTGGCCCGTAGCCTATAATTGGCTGACCCTGTTTCTCTACTGCCACTCAGTAGAGTTCATATAAATGACCAATAAACACATGGAAATATGTTTCATGTGTTTATTAGAAATAAAAGGAGTGTCAACAAAAAACAAGATATCATGAAATACTCATCAAATTGAAACAGATTAAAGGAGAAGTAATTAGCGTAAGCTTTCTGGTGAGGGCAGGAAACACTTTGACAGTATGATAAAAACTGTGAATGTGTGTACACTTTGACCTAGCAGTTCCACATCTAAGTGTTATCCCAAAGAAGGGATTAGGTGCACAAAGATGTGTGTAAGAATATGTTTTGTGGATCTTTGTTTATAATAGAGAAAAAGCAGGAGCAGGAGACATCCTAAATATTCCTTATACAAGATTATTTAAATAAATTATGGTACAACGTTACAGTGGAATAATATCTATTTTATTTATTTATTTATTCATTTATTTATTTATTTGGCTCCGCCGGGTGTTCATGCAGCACACGGGATCTTTGTTGCTGCGTGCGGGATCTTCGTTGCAGCATACGGGATCTTTAGTTGTGGCATGTGGGATCTAGTTCCCTGACCAGGGATCGAACCCGTGTCCCCTGCGTTGGGAGCGCGGAGTCTTAGCCACTGGACCACCAGGGAAGTCTCAGTAATATCTATTTTAAATGATCAATATTTACTGATATAGAAAAAATTTCCATATTATATATATATTATTGCAGGAAACGTCAGGTTACAAAAGAACACGTATAGGGTAATCTTTTTTTGTTCATGGCTTTTTATACATGCCAATAGAGATGTTGGCAGGTCTGTTCATTGAAATGTTCACAGTGATCATCTCTAGGCGGTTAAGTTTGGGGTGATTGTGTTTTTTGGAGGGAGCAGGGTGAATTTTTTTCCGTAAACTATTTTGTGTTGCTTCCGTTTTTAACCATAATATCTATTATCTTTATCTTTAGAGAAAAATCAAGGTAAACTTATTTTTGTTTGGAGCAATAGTAGTAAGGTTGGATATGAAACATCTACTATACATTTTTTGTTGCATAACTTACAACCTATAGTCACATCATGCACCTCATTTCTGCCTCCAGGCCTTAGTGCTCCTCTCTTCTCCATCATTTGTTTCACTGCTTTACTAAGAAGCCTTAAAGCCATGTTGTGTTTTCCCATCCATCTTCATTGTCTCACTACTTCCATGCTCATAAACTAATTTCTTGGCTCCTTCTACTGGCCCGGTAGAAATCCCTCCCCCTGCCAGTTCTCTGGTGCTGGGGCAAGATTGCAAAGACTTTTTCTTATAGATATAGGGAATAAAAGAGAGAGGATCTGATCATCACTCTCCAATGTTACTTCTAGAATCCTCTCTATCTGCCTTACAATTCTTTTTAAGTCATTTTGCTACTGTCTTTTGGCCCCCAGAAATGATTATATCCTCCCCAAGGGCTTCAGCACTTGGCTCAGATATTTCTCCTCCATTCTGAAACACAGCTTCACCTCTGATGCCCTGGAAATGTCTGTGATAGTTCCTAAAGATTGATTCCTTAAACGTTGCCATGGTTTTGCATCCTCCCCAAGTAGCAGATACATTTGAGGTTTCCACTGGCCCAGGATACTCTAAGGCCAGGCTAGGTCTATTCCAGAGTGAAACTTAACACTCTCCCCTGAGGTGGATTCTGTATTGAACTACCCTTTCACCCTAGGATCCTTGGGCTCCAGTAGTGACTTGGTATATCCTGGATTTCTGCTGGCTTCTGCAGATCATAGGGAGGTACCACTCTCTGTTTTGGTTCAAGCCTGATTGGTGTCTGAAGGAGGATGATAAAGACAGGTGAGGAGAGTGGTGGTGAGAGAACTTGCCCTGTACTTGACCGTATTTGATTTGCCACAAAACATGCCAACTGTGAGATTTGGTTTCCAACTCCATCTTGTCTTAACTTTCCCTACGTTGTCCCTCTTCTCATTTAGCTTTATCTTTGATGCCCTTAAAATCCATTTCAGTGAAGTATCAGAGATTTTTCTGTGCTTATCATTGATCCTCGTTTGCTTCTGTAAAAAATATGTATATGACAAAACCAAACCAGAAAGACTGGCTGCTGTGGAAGGCCTACTATATAATAATATAACATCACTGTAGAAAAGGTTTCATGGAAGATATAGTTGGAAAATTCCTGAGAACTGTAAAAGCTAATGACTCCAACATGATTTGCTTTCCTTACATGAAATGGTGATGCACAAGGATTGGTAATCCATGCTGAAAGTGATTGTGTACAGCAGTGGGGAAATGACAGTGACCACCTAGCACTGTTCTTTGGTGACCTCCTGTCTTCTATCAGCTGTTAATGGCCATTCAGAAAGAGAGATGAAATTGCACCAGTGCGAGATCACCTGGGCTTTGTCACAAGCACAGAAGGAAGCACTGGGGAGATCCTGAGACTGAGCCATTTGAAAGAGATTATATATGCTTGTCATGTCCTACCTGCTGGAGCTGAGAAGGAATGTGTAATCTGACATAGGAGCCTGTTTTCTCCTGTGGTCTTACATTTACACCCCAGGAGAATATGCGTGTTAATGGTATCATATGATAAGACTCTGAGGATCAAAATCTTCCCTAATGGTGCCTAGAATTCTACCATTAATGATCCATTTCTTTGTTTTAAACAATCATTTCCATGCAGAGTTCATTTTAAATAAAATTGTTCCTGGGAAGGAAAACACACAACATCATAAATACTTATTTTGAATTTACTAATTAATGTATCCAAACAGTCATCCCTTAAAAATGGGGAAAAAAATAGTGGCTTGCTGCTATATGTTAGACACTGTTAGTTACCTGGGGTAGAATGATTACCCAATCTGTAACCTCAAGGAACACAGTCCTGTGAAGAAAGAGAGAGAATGACTAATTCAACACAGGGTGTTAAGGACGAGATTAATATGGGTTCACAGTTATTTTTACTTAAAATAATATTAATAAGCAAAGATAATCTTTGCCTTCTTCAGTTTTGCTCATTTCCCAATAGCTTGAGGACAGTCATCTATTCCCCGACTGCAGACACATTTGTAGCAACGTGATGCTTTCCTGCTCATTAATAACTAAACTGATTCTCTCATTTGCCAGGATTTATGAAAAGAGACATTGTAGAATCCAAGACTTGGAAGGAATTTCAGAGGTCACTTAGTAAAATTTATAATCCCATGCAAGGATTCCATTTAAGACATCTTCAAAAAGCACCTTTGCTTGAATAATTTTAGTGATTGGAAACCCCCTTCTTCCAAAAACAAAAAACAAAAACAAACAAACAAACAAAACCTTATGACCCACCTTTATTCTTTAGATCAGGACAGATTAATTTTTTTTAAACTTGAAAAAAGTTAACGATTACCTGTAAATAATAATTTAATTCATTTATATAACCTAGAAGCAAAAACATAAAAAATTAGATGGACAGGATACGGTTAAAAAATTCCCATCTTAAACCTTCCTTATAGGCAAAGAACATAATTAATTTCTTTTCCATTAGACTATTTGAAAACCAAAAGAGCTCAAACCTGGTATCCTGAGTTCAAATAATGAAAATGTTCCAGTGTAGGCATATGTATATAGTTACATGTAAAAGGCTTTGAAATGCATCATTGTTTGTCTCTTGTTAGTTTCATCTTGTGTTGCACCTCAGCATCTTCAGGGCCCCAAACATTGTAGACAGAGCTATTTTTAAATGATCTACTGTGCATCAGATAAATAATGGGTTTGGAGGACAGTCTGATTTTCACCATGAAATTTCGAAGATAGGGAACTGAAAGCGTAGTCATTTCTTTGAAATGCTTTGTGGAAACTCTCAACCCTTGAGCAAGGTAACCACTCCAAAAGCAAACAAAAACCCATTTTAACTAATCCTAATAAAAAAACAAAAGTATTTATCTTTGGCAGATGCAGAAAGCATTATATTCTGTTTCACAAGGATTTTTTTTACAGTGACTCAAGTATGTAATTATATGTTATAGCTGATTACATGCACTTACACTAATTATGTAATAAAGCATAATTATACTAATTACATAAACAGATGATCAACTAAAAGTCAATTTTATCCTAGAACCCAAGGATATGCTCAGATAACAAAGGTAAGAGACTATTTTCGTGAAACTACCAATTCAGAATAGTCTTTAATATTCTCTGACCGTTAACATTATAGGGGCTTAGTGTGTAACTTTTTCTGGCCTTTCCAAACCTATTCATCCTATTCTAACTTTTGAAACTCCAGGCCTTTTGGTAACAGCCAAGAAGGTGCTCTGTATTCAGATATGTGTTCAAAGTAAAATGAGCAGAGAATTTGCATGAAATCTTGCTGTGGAGAATGGACCTAAGTCAGGAAAAGAACTCCAGATGTACTCAGCTTTATGAAATCACTATGTTCCTGAAAAGTTACATAGAAATTTATTTTCCTTAAGGACAAAATGGCTTTGGAATAACACTGCTGGCTGATTTTCAACTGGCAATGCTACCCATTCTCTAACTGTTCCATGGGAGAAACTTACAGAGGAGAAGACAGGCAGATGGACTTTTCAGCTTAAAATTTCTCTGTAAAGAAATAGATAAACATGCTGACCAGTACTTGATATTTAAGGAAATCTGCAACAAAGTTTTTCATAAAGTGATTACTCCCTCAGTGATATCAGCCTTTCTTAGTGTAAGGACACATGTAAAAGGTTAAAATCAGAGGTTCATGTTTATGTGACAAAAATAAGAAGTAGTAAAGTCTTTGCCAGATTAGGCCCTTTTTCCAGCATGACCGCTGGAGCCCGAGGAGAAAAAACATTTTCAAGCTTCACATTCATCAATCATGCTACCAAAGTTGCCAGATCTGTCACAGGTCTTTTAAGAATAAAACTCTTTTGGGGACTTCCCTGGTGGTCCAATGCTTAGGACTCTGTGCTTTCACTGCAGGGGGCACGGCACAGGTTTGATCCCTGGTTGGGGAACTAAGATCTCGCATGCCGTGCAGCGTGGCCAAAAAAAAAAAAAGAATAAAACTTTTCCCCTATATTTAGTAGTTTCACTCAAAGACAGATTCCCTGAAGTAAAAGTTACAGGGCCAAAGACATCTTAAGGCTCTTGATACATATACTGCAAAATTGTTCTCCAAAGGGGCTGTATCAATTTCCACTGTCATTAGCAATCATGAGGTCGTCAGGGAGGCACTCCCCCGACTATCAACACTTTTCCAAACACATCTCGTTCCCTCTTTCCCTTTAGTCTCTCAAGAACCAAGTGATCATTCTTCTCTTCAGAACTTAACATGGCTCCACCTGTGTTCATGTGCCCTTCCCTTTTGATCCATATTGAATGGTTGGGGTTTTTTTAATTGAAGAACAGTTGATTTACAATGTGTTAATTTCTGCTGTATAGCAAAGTGATTCAGTTATACATATATATATTCTTTTTCATATTCTTTTCCATTATGGTTTTTCTCAGGATATTGAATATAGTTCCCTGTGCTATACAGTAGGACCTACTTTATTCATTCTATATGTAATAGTTTGCATCTGCTAACCCCAAACTCCCAATCCATCCCTCCCCCATCCCTCCATCGCCCTTGGCAACCACAAGTCTGTTCTCTGTCTGTGAGTTTGAATGGTTTTTTAAAAGCCATTCCCAGCAGAGGGGTAGAGGGGTTAGATACTTTGGACTTGCCAATAATTCTTCCTTCATTAACTCACTTTGCCTCCCAGGGTTGACCATGCTCAAAAAGCCCAGTAGGTGTGTGGTCCTCTAAAGAAGGCAAAGAAGAAAGAAGCTGTGGGTTTAGTCAGTAGTCTCTGGGCTACTCCTGAAGTTGATCTTGTGGGGATAGCTGTTTGATTTAGAATCCTGCTGTGGCTTCTAATTTTAGGCTTATAACTTGGACCATAGTTTAGTTAATTTTGATGCACTTGGACTAAAGCAGACTGACAATTGGTTATACCCTCATTCACATTCTCTATCCTGTTCTCATGTCCAAATCCAGACTCCTCTCTAACGTTCCATGTTACTTACCCTATGAAGTGGTGTGATATGGTAAGAAGGCAGACTGAGTTCTAAACTTGGTTCTGTACAAATTAACTGTATGGCTTTAGGTGAGTTATTACTTCACATTTCTTTATCTGAAAGTAGATACAATACTATTTGTCTTGCTTTTGCGAGGATAAAATGACAGAGACAACGTGATTATGAAAATAACAATAAGCACAGTAACAATGATATTAAGGGCTATCATTTGTTGTGCACTGACTATGGAATGCTTTACCTACACTACCGCATTTAAATTACATTTCATATAAGACGTTCAAAGAAGTTAAGTGACTTTCCCAAGATTACAAAGCTAGTAAGTGGTAGAGACAGAATTTCAACTTCAGAGCTCATGTAAACAACTACATCAAAAATAACTAAAATATGAAGTAGAACGTGACACGATTGAGTGCACAGAATAAATATGTGATAGAGTACAAAATCTGTTAGGAATCTCCATATATTGGGCAGTGTGGTATTCCTTAAAATGGACCTTCAAACCTTAAAAACTAGGAGTGATGGAAGGGAGTTGGGCCAAGACAGCAGAAGAAAGCCAGATGGTCTTATGGTGATAAAGAGGCCCGTGGTGGGCTCTGGTACTGAATGCAGGGAGCTAGTCAAACTAGAAATAACTATCATGCTTACTTTTCAGGATGGTGGTGAGGAGAAAGTGAGAAAGAAGATCAAGAATATCCTAATAGCAGTGACTTCTGATGTATGAATACTTACTATGAAACAGGCACTGTGCTGAATGCTTAGCATATGAGAATTCTGTTTAAACTGAAGATTTTGATTCAATAAGTCTGGGGAGGGGCCTGAGATTCTGCATTTCTATCATACTCCCAGGCGATGTTCTTGCTGCTGGTCTGTGGACTACACTTAGTATAGCAAGGACGTGCGTTACCTCATTTAGTCCTCAAAACAAACACATTGTACAGAGGAGAAAATTGAGCAAGGGAAAGGTCAATTTGCCCCATTGTCATACAGTGGCTGAATGAAGATTCAAACCCTATCTCATCCTCATAACCATAACACTCTACTGTTCCTCATTTATACTTGGAAGAAAACAATATTTTTACATTTATATGACAGTTTTCCATACTTCTCTGAAGGGTCAGTTGTACAGATGAATTATCACTGAACATACCAGGTGATCTTCCTACAGTAGTGGTCACCAGGAAAGTCTGGGAAGGATTTGGCTGGTCTTTGTGTTGGCCTGTCGTGGACATAAATGGTCAGAAAACTTCATCTGTAATTGATTAACAATCCAGACTGAGAAGTCAGGGAAGTGGTGGAGGTAGATTTTCCTCTCAACTCGGGGACTGGCCTTTGGCAGAACCCTCACTTGGAACTGTGGCCTTGGGCAAAGTCCAGCTGGGCTGATTCTCCATTGGGGGGAGTAAAAGCCCATTGGGTTCACCAGACTTGAAAGGCCAGCAAATGAATGCTGCCTGTATGGAAACCTGGCGTGGTTTAGTTATCCACCTTAAAGTAACTTTAGATTTTCCTTCAACCTAAAGAAATTATGGCATCTCTTAGATTTAAGGAAAAAATGGCTAAAACAGAGATTTCAAAGGGGAGAAAATCATCTGCATTGGCCAAGTGTTTCATAAGAGGAGAGAAAAAAGTGTGAGTGCTACAGTAGAACTTAGAGATCAACTATTTCTTTTTCTTTAATTAAAAAATTTTTTAATTGAATTATAGTTAATTTACAATGTTGTCTTATTTTCTGGTGTACATCAAATTGATTCAGCTTTCTCTCTCTCTCTCTCTCTCTCTCTCTCTCTATATATATATATATATATACACATACATACATTCTTTTTCAGATTCTTTTCCATTATAGTTTATTACAGGATATTGAATATGGTTCCCTGTGCTATACAGTAGGTCCTTATTATTTATCTATTTTATATATAATAATGTGTATATGCTAATCCCAAAATCTTAACTTATCCCTCCTACCCCCCTTTCCCCACTGGTAACCATAAGTTTGTTTTCTATGTCAGTGAGTCTGTTTCTATTTTGTAAATAACTTCATTTGTATCATTTTTTTAGATTCCACACATAAATAATATCATATGATATTTGTCTTCCTCTGTCTGACCTACTTCACTTAATATGAGAATCTCTAGGTCCATCCATATTGCTGCATGTGGCATTATTTCAAGATCAACTATTTCAAATGCTTTCTTTTGGACCAAAGAAAAAGGAGGCTAACAGACTGCCTAAGTTCCCACGCATAGAGCTAGTTAAGGTAGAGTCCATGCTATAAACTCAGGATTCCCGACACCAAATCCAGGGCTCTTTTTCCTAGAGCTCTATGCAAAACTGGGATAGCAACTTTGCTACTTTTAAATCAGCTGGCTGTATTACCTTTTAGATATTTTGACATATTTCCTCAGTTTTTGAATTGTGTGCACATCTTACTTTATTCATTAGATATATTATTTTTATTTATACTTTTGGCAATTTGTTTTTTCCCATTTTTTTATGTCTTTCCTAGTCCTAGAAAGGATATAACTTGTAACAATAATATAATAAACAAGAAAAATACAAATTACAAGCATTATGTGTTATAATAAAATCAAAACCTGAACTCAGATTTCTTCACTTTCTTACTACATAAAAAAATGTGGTCCAAGAAACGTCAGCCTCAGCCTCACATGGGAGCTTTTCAGAAATGTGGAATCTCAGGCCCTACCCCAGAACTCCTGTATTAGAATCTGTGCTTTGACAATTCCCCCCAAGTGATTTGCATGCATATGAAAGTTTGAGATGCGCTGCTTTATAGCATGCCATAGTTCGTTGCTTAACGTGTCTCTAAATTTCCCCATGGCACATATGCGCCACTATTTCTATATTTCCAATAACGTAGGCTGTTCTGAGATATAACAGGAGTGTGTAGGTAAGGGATTATTTTGTGTAGAGCATACCCTAACCGCTTTTGCAATCCTGATGTAAGAAGAATAAAACTGTTCCAACAACTATAGCTAAGTGCAAATGAGATTTATTGACCCATTTCTACTTCTGTTTCATTATTAAGCCAAAGAAGAGGCATTTTTCCCCAAATTTGCAAGATTGAAAGGCAATTTAGTTAAAAGGACTCTGTACTTGTAAATATCTAATTACAAAAGCAATTTTCCCTCTTGTTTATAAGAAACTGGAATAGTATGCCAGTTTATTCCTTTAGGTGGTATCTGTCAAATGAGTGATCCCCGAAAATGTATGTAGCTTTCTTAATATCAATTCTCAGTTTTCCAATAGCCAATTATTTGGTAAGTGGGTTTGCTTCTCTCTTTGTTAGCTCTTTTATCAGAAGATAACTATGTGAAAGAAACCTAAGGATTTGGTCAAATATTTGTTAAGGGAGGTTGAAACCCTGTCCAAACAAAGATTATTTTTTCTTTCATGCATGCTCCATCCTTGCAAGAATAACAGAGTGTACTCTAACATCACAGAGTTAGTGTTGGATTAATTAACTCAGACCATCATGCAATGGAGGCCAATGTTGTGGGTTCTATTCCCGTTAGACCAATTAAGTTTATCCCTTTTCCTGACAGCTATGTTCTATTTATCATGAAGAGACTGGATCTGGAAGTGCAGATAAACAGGTGTAGATTCATCACATTACTATATTAACAAGCTTTGTGTTGCATTGGTAGCATCATTTCAGTAGAGAGAGGATAGTATTTAGCAGGTATGTGAGAGAGAGATCTTTCATAAGACTGTCCCATTAGTAACTTTGCTACCATTCTTGGATTATATTTAATATTCTAAATACATTAATATCGTCTCTTTTTGATCTGGTGTAGAGATAAAAACATAAAGCTTACTACCAGAGTTTGGAAGAGTCAAGTCACACAAGAACACTGAATAATAATTGCCACAAATGTGAACCATTGTACAACTTCTGGATGGTGGAGTAAAGACCTCTGTAAATGTGCCCCTCTATAAAAACAACAAAAACACTGTCAAAGTCATCAAAATTAACTTTTTCAAAATCAACTCTGGAAATTAACCAAAGTCTTTCAACAATCTGAGGATCATTTATTTTAAGAAAAACTGCTGAATGTTGGTAAGGAAAGCAGGGTTTATGGTCTTGTAGCTTAATCTACTCCCCATCTCCCTCTTTGCAGCTCTGCAGTAGCCTTGAAAGTCAGAAGCCTCACAAATATTGGTCACTATGAAAATGAGCCCACTTGCAGTTACAGGAAGGAACAGATTGTGTATAAAGTTCCTCAAAAAGTCCCATCCCTGGAGTATTCCCATTTCTAGAGCTTTGACACTGTATGACCTGTCTCACAGCTCCCTGGAAAAGCCCCACTCCAAGTGTATTATCATTATTAGGACCTGACTCAGCACTCGCTTTGCAGAACAGCCCTATCCCCAGGTCATTTGTCAAGAACAATCAGTGGCAATTGTTTAACATCTCAGTTGCTTGAGGCAGCAATAACAGTTGGAGCCAAGAAGAGGCAGACCAAAAAACTTTTAAAAAGTGATGTGGGGAAAAAAGACATTTATAGGGAAAGTTGAAAAGCTGTGAAATATTCCCAGGTAATCTAGAAGGCCCTGTGCACATTCAGAGCTGTGTGTATGCTCAGGAAATACCTGAAAGGAAGCCAGTCTTTCATCTTTGGCTGGTTTTGAGGCCTTGTACAAGCAGGATATGTAGACTTGTAAACTACCTGGCTGAGTGTTGAAGACACGCTCCAATATACACAGAACCCCTTGGCAAATTCTGGGAGACTTACTGGATCCAAGCTTTTAAGGAAGTCTTAGCCCAGTCATTAGTTGACCAGTAACCTAACAAAGCAAAATTTACATTGGCCACACACTCACATACAACAAAGAATACAGACTTTACAGGATTAGCCCTGGAAAGTCATTAACTAA
Organism: Balaenoptera musculus; assembly: GCF_009873245.2. Lineage (NCBI taxonomy): Eukaryota > Metazoa > Chordata > Mammalia > Artiodactyla > Balaenopteridae > Balaenoptera > Balaenoptera musculus. Next base: position 98,387,853 of record NC_045806.1, read on the forward strand.
AGAGCAACAAAAACAGCGTAGTAACAACAAAACATGAGAGAGTGAGATCTTATTTCAAGAGTTGCCACATTATCTGAAAGGTCTAGTTTTCAACAAAGAATTGTGAGATACACTAGAAACGGGAAAATAGGTTCCATACACAGGAAAGAAAAAAGCAGTTAATAGAAACTATCCCTGAGGAGGTCCAGATGTTGAACTTGCTATACAAAAACTTTAAATCATCCACTATGAATATATTCAAAGAACCAAAATAAATCATGTTGAAATAATTAAACCAAGTATGACAATGATGTTTCAGCAAAGGGATACTATTAACAGAAATTATTTTAAAAAGAAACCAAATAGAAGTTCTAGAGTTGAAAAGTGCAATATTTGAAATAAGAAATGCACAAAAGGGACCACGCTGTCACCAACACTTGTTATATTTTGCCATCTTGATAATAGTCATCTTAAAAGGTATAGGTAACATCTCACTGATGTTTTAATTTGCATTTCCCTAGTGATTAGTGACAATGAGCATCTTTTCATATACCTGTTGGCCATGTGTATGTATTCTTCGGAAAGATGTCTATTCAGCTTATTTGTACTTTGGTCCTGAATTGTATGTTTCTTATCTATTTTAGATATTAACCCTTTATCAGATCTATGAGTTACCCTGTACCAAAACCATATAAAAACATCACAAGAAAAATATAGCCCTATATCTCCTGTAAATATAGATGTAAAAACCCTCAACAAAATACCAGCAAAGTAAATTCAGCAGCATATTAAGTAGATTATGCAGCACGAAAAAGTGAGATTTATCCCAGGAATCCAAGGGTGGTTCAATATACAAAAATAAAGTAATATGCTACATTAACAAAATGAAGGAAACAAATCACATGATCATCTCAAGTGATGCAGAAAAGGCATTTGAGAAATCCAATACTCTCATGATTGATAGAAATCAAATTAGGCATAGAAGGGAACTTCCTCAGTATGATAAAGGATAATTTATGAAAAACCCATAGCTGACAACCATACTCAATTGTGAAAACTAAAAATTTTTCTTCTAAGGTCAGGACTGAGACAACAATGCCCCCTTTCACCACTTCTATTGAATATTGTACTGAAGTGCTAACTAGAGCAATTAGGCAATAAAAAAATTAAATGCATCCAAATTGGAAAGGAAGAATTAAAATTATCTCTATTTGCAGATGACATGATCTCATATATAGCAATACTAAAAAATCCACACACACCAAGAAAACACTTATGGCTAATAAATGAATACAGCATATTTGCAGAATACGAGTTCAACATACACACACAAAAAAGTTTTATTTAGTAAAATATAGTTTTATTTCTATACACTAGCAATGAACATTCCAAACTTCTTCCAAATGAAGTTTAGAAGAAACTCCATTTATATTAGCATCAAAAAGAATGAAATACTGGGGATAAATTGAACTAGGGAAGTGTAAGACTTGTTAACTGAAAACTACAAAACATTGCTGAAAGAAACTAAAGAAGGCCTAAACAAATAGAAAGTCATCTATTTTCATTTATTCAAAGATTTAATATTGTTAAGATGGCAACACTACCCAAAATGATCTACAGATTCAGTGCAATCTCTACCAAATTCTCAATGATAATTTTTGCAGAAATGAAGAAACTGATCATAAAATTCATATGGAATGGCAAGGAACCCAAAATAGACAAAACAGTCTTGAAAAAGAGAAACAAATTTGGAGGACTCACACTTCCTGGTTTCAAAAGTTACTCCAAATCTACAGTAATCAGAAAAGTGTGATACTGACACAACAAAAGACTTATGGATAAAATGGAGCGGAATTGAGAGTCCAGAAATAATCACATACATCTATTGTCAATTGATTTTCAACAAGGGGGCCAAGGCCATTCAATGGGGAAAACAGTCTTTTCAACAAATGGTGCAGGGATACCTTGATATCCACATGCAAAGCAAGAAGCAGACCCCTACCTTACACCATATACAAAAATTAACTCAAAATGGATCAAGGATCTAAATGTAAAAGCTAAAACTATAAAATTCTTAGAAGAAAACATAGGGATGAATCTTCATATCCTTTGAATTTGTAATCATTTCTTAGATATGATGACAAAAGCATAAGCAACAAAAAGAAAAAAAAAGACAAATTGGACTTCATCAAAATAAAAAAAAAATGTGCTTCAAAGGATACTATTACAAAAGTGAAAAGACAACCTATGGAATGAAAGAAAAGATGTGCATATAATATTTCTGGTATAGGCCTATTATACAGAATATAATAATGACTTCTAACAACAAAAGGACATACAATCCAATTAAACAATGAACAAAGTACTTGAATAGACATTTCTTCAAAGAAGATATACAAATGACGAAAAATCACATGAAAAGATGCTCAAGATCATTAGTATTAGGGAAATGCAAGTCAAAACCAGGAGGTGTCACTGTACATCCAGTAGGATGGCTATAATAAACAGAATTGAATATAACAAGTGTTGGCAAGGATGTGGAGCAATTGGAACCCTTGTATATTGCTTGTGGGGATGTAAAATGGTGCAGCAACTTTGTAAAACAGACTGATGATTCCTCAAAAAGTTAAACATAAAATTACCATATGACCCAGCAATTCCACTCCTAAGTAAATATTCAAAATAATTGAAAACAGGTATTCAAACAAAAACTTATACATAAATGTTCATAGCAGCACTATTCACAGTAGCCTCAAAGTGGAAATAACCCAGAATTTCATCAAATGATAAATGAACAAAATGTGGTATATCCATACAATGGAATATCATTCAGCAATAAAAAAGAACTGATACATATTATAGTATGAATGGACCTCAGAACACTAGGCTAAGTGAAAGGAACCAGATACAAAAGGTCTCATATTATTTGATTCTATTTATATGAAGTGTCCGGGATAGATAGATCCATAGGAGACAGAAAATGAACTGAAGGTTTCTGGGAGATGGTGGGAGGGAGTAATGGGGTGTGACTGTTTAATGGGTGTGGGGTTTTCTATAGGACTGATGAATTGTTTTGGAGGTAGATGGAGGTCATGGTTGTACAGCATTTGGAATGTAGTAAGTGTCACTGAATTGTACATTTGAGAATGATTAATTTTATGTAATGTAAATTTTATCACAATAAAAAAAAATTACTCTAATGAAACAGCAGGCATCCTTGTGGTATGCGCCATAGATGAAAGGCAAACTCATTCCACTTCCTGCTCGCTACTTGGCTTAGGCTTATTGTCCTGGTCATCCTTCAGGTGATTGACGTTTTCTTTTGCTTTCTGTCAGCAGTACATCCTTTCTGGGTTTACCAGGGACATAGGTGTGAAGGGTTTGAAACCAGCGAGGCATGGTGGTGCAGGCGGCCATATCTTCTCACTCTTCAGCAGCTTTGTTATGGCAGGTCAGTTGCTGAAGGTGTCAGGAGAGGCAGAGTTGGCTTTAGAAGAAAGCCTGGGGGACAATGCTTGAATGCAGAGGCACCAAGGATGTGGCTGATCCTTTCTTTAGCAATGTTCATTTAAAATTTTCTGTCTGCCGTTTTATAAATTATGTTACTGTAAATTAAACCTATTGTAAACTATTAAAAGACCCCTGCTCTGAGCCCTCTGGCAAGACAAAACTGACCCTCTTAGTTACCTTGTAAGTTGTATTTATGGACAACAAACTGGACTGATCATTTGGTGGCATGGTTGTAACGGGGAAAAGGTGCATTTCAGAAATTGCTATAAAATTTAAACTAGTCAAAGAGCTGAGATTGGAAATTTTAGACTTAAGCTCTACCCTCGGGCTTTTAAATTCCTTTATATTTTTAACAGTTGAGAAAAGGTTATTGTGCCCATCTGAGACCAATATTCTGTTATTTTATAAATTTAGCTTAGCAAGTACCTGAGTTCATCCAGCAAATCAAACCTGGAATTAGAAATTTATCCTCAAGAGAAAACATGTGATAGTGGAAGGGACAACTAATCCTGCCTTGGAGGCTGACACAAGATGATTCACTTCACTTCTCTGGACTTATTTTCCCCAAGTATAAGACACAGGGGTTAGACTTGTGAGTCTAAAGGACTCTTGCAGATCTTTTATTATGTTTTATTCCATTGTGTAGCATTTTGAAAGATGTTCCCCTAATTTCAATCACCTTCCTCATGCTTCTGAAGTATCTACTGGAAACAACCTCTGTCCAAAACCATTTTTTTCCCCTTGAGCTTATCCTAATTAAAGTTAGGGTAACAAGACACTAAATACGTATTCAGTAACAGAACTGTCATGTAAAATTAAATCCAGGAAATGGCAGCATCTGGATGCTCATTGGTGTAACTGCCAAGTTCAACCACTGTTCTTCAAAGGGCTTTAAAGGAAATTATGGCTTAATTGAGGAATTAGTGAATCTTTTAAAAAGGTATTACAAAATATTTAATTTTTTCTGATTCTTCTGGGAGAATTTGTGAAATTCAAACATATTTTGTTTTGAAAATATTTTCAAAATAACAGTATTTATCTTAAATACTATTTACTCTGCTTAAAACTTCACAAGAGAAATCATTTCCCTGGGTACAAATATTCAAAAGATAAATTTAGAAGTGTGACAGTCAAGTCAGAATATGTATAATGTTAAAGTTTAGCATTCTAAACATCACAGTCTAAAACCCAATCTGTCCCCTGAATTTGTAATATGTGATTTGTAGCAGGGTTATACTTCAACTGCAATTTTTAAATGTAAAACAAAAATTTTTTAAATTTTAATTTAATTTAGTTTTAATTTCAATTTTAAAACATTTTTTAATTTAACTGCTAAGCAAATTCTGTGTGTGTGTGTGTGTGTCTGTGTGTGTGTATTGGAGATAATCTAGTAAGTGTAAATAGACAAATTCTGATTTTTAATCATACATAAAACATTGTATATACATAACTCTTTTTTCCAGGTCTCTGATCACAATTTATAATAATAATAATTATAATTATAATGATGCCATAAAATATATTTTGACACAAGTTTTTTTCTGGCAAATACAGCAATATCTTTAAACAACATGTGCAATTCTGCTAGTCAGCCAAACTTGGCATTTGAGTTGGTTTCACTCACGCTAGCCCCAAAACATTGCTTGACATGGTTGGTCTTACTGCCTTTGAAGGAATTATTACAATGCTTTAAATCAGTAGCATCTGTAGCCACTAAAAGCTGTGTATGGTCTACTTTGTCATTGATCTGAGATGGAAAATTTCTTCAAGTAGTTCTCACATCACAGACTTTCCACTGTGGTAAAGATCGGAATCTTTTTCACACATTGGAATTTGGAACTATTAGGAGGAACCAGCTAGACAAAGAATTTGTATCTTTTTCCCAACATAAATCCTTCTTGCAGAACTGTTTGGTTTTTGCATGTGTGGGGAAAAAAGTCCCAAACTTCTGGGACCAATTTCTTCCAGTAGAAGAGTAAGTGATGAGGAGATTAACAGGATTGAACTTCTACCCTTGCTCAGCACACAGAAAATTCACAAACTGCCCAGTGGTACCTCAGGTCAGGAGGTGAGATTGGCTGTTGGTGGCTTAATCCAGTATCGTTCAGTCTTTGATTTATTTAACAAATACTTGAGCAATAGGTTTGGTTTTGAGAGGATTGCAAAGACTTTCTCTCAGCCCTTAAGGAGTTTAAACCTAATTAAGGAGAAAGGATATGTACTGCTTGGTATGATTATTTGTCTTTTCACATAGATAGACTGGCGCCAAATGAAAAAATGAGGACAATTTACCTTGGCAGAAGGAAAAGGGAAAACTTGTGACGTACTTCATGACTGTGAGATACAAATGTGTCTAGACTGCTCTTTTAGGAAATGGGAAATCATCAGAAGTCTTTGAGCAGGTTTTTGTTTTTGCCAATCTTGTCTGGTGGCAGTGCATAAGAATTGTGGGAAAGAGTGAGGTAAGAATAAAGGGAGCAGTTAGGAGGTCATTGTAATAATCCAGCCATAAAATGATGGACATCAAAACTGTGGTCTTTAGAAGTAAAGCTGAAAAGAAAGACATATGAAAGAAATATTTTAAAAATGGAATAAGGAAGTTGTGTGTGTGTGTGGCTCTTGAAATATAGGAGCCAATGACTCAAAGAAGAAGAATAAGATGTCTTCGAAATTTTCAGCTTGAATTTCGGGGAGAAGAGTTTCTTCTTCCAGCTAAAAATTGCTAAGCCCTCCTTTTTTATTAAAGTATAGTTGATTTACAATGTTGTGTTAGTTTCCGGTATACAGCAAAATTCAGTTTTATATATATACATATATATTCTTTTTCATATTCTTTTCCATCATGGTTTATCACAGGACATTGAATATAGTTCCCCGTGCTACACAGTCAGATCTTGTTGTTTATCCATTCTCTATATAATAGTTTGCACCTGCTAACCCCAAACTCCCACTCCATCCCTCCCCCACTTCCATCCCCATTGGCAACTACAAATCTGTTCTCTATGTCTGTGAGTCTGTTTTTGTTTTGTAGATATGTTCATTTGTATCATTTTTTTTAGACTCCATATATAAGTGATATCATATGGTATTTATCCCTCTCTTTCTGACTTACTTCACTTAGTATGATAATCTCTAGGCCCATCCATGTAGCTGAAGATGGCATTATTTCATTCTTTTTGATGGCTGAGTAATATTCCAGTGTGTGTGTGTGTGTGTGTGTGTGTGTGTGTGTGTATACCAGATCTTCTTTATCCATTTGTCTGTCAGTGGACATTTAGGTTGTTTCCATGTCTTGACTATTGTGAATAGTGTTGCTGTGAACATAGGGGTGCATGCTAAGCCCCTTTAAAAGCACTAGGATTTCATGCTTTAGGGGCCAATTAGTTTTAAAAAGCAGACCTCTTCCAGCCCCTGCAGTCCCTAGGGTTGCTTTCACTTTTTCTCAGAGCTACTTTAGGTCCTATTCCACAGTGGAACTGTTCTGGAAGACTTATTTCTGAACTGTAGCCCCTTTAGAATCCTTGGGGTACCCTAAGTGAGTGAATTTCTGAGAAAGGTCTTGGGTTCTTTTGGTAAAATAGAGGAGATAAGAGGTGAATTTCAAGACCAAACTGGGTCCTAAATTCACTTGAATGAAACAGCATTTATTTGTCCTAGGGCGGAGGTGCTTATACTGCAAGTGAGCCCGCAGTCACTGGGGATCCATGGGCCTCACCCCAGAGCATCTGGAGCTCACTGATCCACACTATCAGTAATATAGATATCAGTATGTGGATATCCAGACTGGGATATCTTTTGACAAGCACCCCAGGATATTCTACTGCAAGCAGTTCAAGGACTTCACTGAGAAACACCATCTTATACTGATTACAGATTTCTTAGCTTAATCTTGTCCCTAAGGTTGAGAATTTTAAATTTTTTGCAGGCACAGTGTTTGAGTTTGTAGTCCACTGGTGTGTGTGTGCACATACTCACATGTGTACCACGATGTGTAATAAGCAAACACCAGGAGGTTTGCTATTCCTTTGAGATGCACCCCTGCTCCAGCCTGCTCTTAGAATCACTAGGATGTTACTGCTGAGTGGGGGACATGAAATGAAAATAGAGACTTGAAATGAAAAGCTTAATGTAAGAGAAGAGATTTTTCTTTGGCTTCCCATCTGTGTTTTCTTTGTCTTAAAAATCACTTTCCTCCTCCTTTATATTTTGACCAAAACCTCAAACAGTCCTACCTGTAAGATCCATGAGCGCTGAGCTTTGTTATACACAGTGGAATTTAATAACTACGAACCTCAGAAAGAAAACTTTTACCTTCAGACTTCACAGGTGATAGAATTAGCAACTGTCTATTATCAAAAGGGAGGTGGGGGAATCATTTGGTAACCTTGAAAGATACCTCAGAGTGACATCCTTTAAAAATAAATGCCATATGGTCCTGGTTTCCAATCTGGAGGAAATGGCTGATTTCTCCACCACTGCGAAAAGGTGTATGACATGCCTTTTCAGTGCTGACAGCACCCTGGCTGGAACTCCCTTTTTATGGTGACACCTGCCAGGGAAGCCTGCAGCAGGCAAACATCTGGGAGTTCTCTGATGTAAGGCAGACTGTGATTGTTTCCAGACCAGCTTGGCTTGTTCTCTCACTGAGCGAGTACCGTTCCAAGATGATTAACATATGTCTAGAATGGATACCTAAATCTCTGTATTTCAGAAGCTTGAACGGTGTCAATGGAATGCCAACTAATTTTGGACCAGCTCAAAAGTGTAGCTAGGTGCCCACAATTTTAATATAGAGAGCACTTCTTTTTATACATGGGCTGATTAGGTATACATCTTTGTCCTGGTCTGTATGCTTGAGGCTAGCCCTATCTGCTATCAAGGAAGGGGATGAGCCAGGCCCCCATGTGCCTGTTTTGGTTGACATGATGCCAAAACTGCTTTCAGGCTGTTAGTGATGGTATCGATGGTTTTGAGGCATGAATGAATACTCTCTTAGTTGCTCAAGAGACCACTGATGCCTTTCAGAGGGCACTGTAGGGAAGTGACCATTAAACTATCTTGCCTCTGCTCAGAATTTCCTCATTGGAGTCATTGCATACAGAAATCTTTCAAGCGATTGCTTGCTAAGATAGCACGTGCAGCTGGGGAAAATGAGACACATCTGCTGTTTTTTAGTTATGATTTTATAGATGATATTAGTGAGGGAAAATAATTTTTGACAAATGAATATTGCCTTGTAATTCTGCAACAAAAATAAGCCATGAGCTCACTAGGAACAGCAGCATAATCAAGTGATTGTACAACAAGATAGTCACCTGAATTTTATTTTAATTTTTTCTTGTAGTATTTTCATCTTTAGTTAGTTGTTTGAAAATGAAACTATTATTTTTTCCAATCATAAATGTAGTATATGCTAGTCATAAAAAGCAAATAATATAGATATGCACACTATATATAAAATATATAATAAACATACAAAATAGAAAGCAAAATTACCCCACTGTAGTCACCTGTATTTTAATAACCCCCTATGGTGCATGTGGCCATCATGCAGCTTCTTCCCCAGCATTCTCACTTAAGCCTCAAAATGATCTTGTGCTATACTCCATCATAAGTAATGGGATTAAGTGATGAGATGTCTTTCTCTAAAAAAGTAGAGTTTTATTTCCCAAGGAAAAGAATTACTAAAGCCAAGCAGTTCTTTTGTATTTTTCCTATGTTATCAATTCACCCACAACTCTACCCACTTCTGCTCATTACTTAACTGCAACCCTGTTAGGTGTCATTTTTCAAAATATGAGAGAGTCATTTCTCAGAGGCAATAGGAGCCTAGATGGATACCATGAAGCAAAAATCAGGTAATAGGTAAATTTATCTCAATGTATTGAGGGCAGAAGTAGCCAAGAATTTCTGATGAATATGAAGAAAATCAGTTAGATAAAATTTTAGAGAAAGATAAAATGCAATAGTGCCACAGAATTAACTATAGAGGACTAAGAAAAGTGATTTATCAAACTAGAATATTATTGCTTTGGTCACAACATTTTCTTTATTTTGTATGCTAACAGTTGATAGACATCTAAATAATTTAATACACACAGATTACACATGTAATGAATGTGCATCTTTAGTGTGGTATGGCATATTGAAAGATTATATGGTTGGTATAATCATCTACGTACAGTTGCAAAGATGATTTTGAGACCAAGAGACTTTTGTGCATTATTTACAGACCCTTAAATTTAAGTACAATGGGAAACCATCTTGACGTATTCCAACAAACAACATCCAAAAAGAAGCCTGTTAGAAATTGGGAGACCTTTCCACGCAGCAAATCAATAAGCTTAAGTGTTTGTTGGAAATTACAATTTTAAATAAAATTAGGCCTTAAGGACAGAAAAAGTCTTGTAGCAAAAATTACAATAGGAATATGTAATCATGGTATAAATTTGCATTTATGATATTTCTTTTGCTGTTTTTGTTGATTTGTTTTAAAAAGGGAGGGGCATAGAAAGACAATCTCCTCCTGAGGCTATGAGGCTTTGAGAGGAGTGTTGTTAACAACAGATCTTTATCTTGGGGTTAGAACAGCACTTGAACCTGAACAGCTGGGGTAGGAGGCTTGGTCACCCGTATATGTTTGTTTAGGTCCACAGCCCCTTACTATCTGAAGCAATATCAGCAAAGGGTTCAGGGCTGGAACCCTGAGCAATGGAACTCAGTGAGTGCTATGGACTGAATGTTTGTGTCCTTCCAGAATTCGTGTGTTGAATCCCTAACTCCCAATGTGATGGTATTTGGAAACGAACCTTTTGGAGGTAATTAGGTTTAGATGAGGTCATAAGGGTGGGTTTCTTATGATAGGATTAGTGCCATTATAAGAAGAGATCAGAGTGCTCCCCTGCCACCTCTCTTTCACATGCATGCATGCATGCTCTCTCTCTTTCTCTCTCTTGCCCCCCACCTCCCCGCTCAGTCTCCCTCTCCTCTCCTTCTCCCTCTCCCTCTCTCTCTCTCTATCCCTCTATCCCTCTATGACCCCTGCCCTCCAACCCTCATCATGTGAGGATACAAAAAGAAGTCTGCTCTCCGCAAACCAGGAAGAAGGCTCTCATCTGGAACAGAATCAGCCAGCACCTTGACCTTTGACTTCCCAGCCTCCAGAACCACGAGAAAAAAATCTTTTTGGTTTTTTTTAAACATCTTTATTGGAGTATAATTGCTTTACAATGTTGTGTTAGTTTCTGGTGTATAACAAAGTGAATCAGCTATATGTATACATATATCCCCATATCCCCTCCCTCTTGCGTCTCCCTCCCACCCTCTCTATCCCACCCGGCTAGGTGGTCACAAAGCACCGAGCTGATCTCCCCGTGTGAAGCAGCTGCTTCCCACTAGCTATCTATCTTACATTTGGTAGTCTATATATGTCCATGCCACTCTCTCACTTCGTCCAAGCTTACCCTTCCCCCTCCCCGTGTCCTCAAGTCCATTCTCCACGTCTGTGTCCTTATTCCTGTCCTGCCCCTAGGTTCATCAGAACCATTTTTTTTTTTAGATTCCATATATATGTGTTAGCATACGGTATTTGTTTTTCTCTTTCTGACTTACTTCACTCTGTATGACAGACTCTAGGTCCATCCACCTCACTACAAATAACTCAATTTCGTTTCTTTTTATGGCTCAGTAATATTCCATTTTATATATGTGCCACATCTTCTTTATCCATTCATCTGTTGATGGACACCTAGGTTGCTTCCATGTCCAGGCTATGGTAAATAGTGCTGCAATGAACATTGTCGTACATGACTCTTTTTGAATTATGGTCTTCTGAGGGTATGTGCCCAGTACTGGGATTGCTGGGTTGTATGGTAGTTCTATTTTTAGTTTTATGAGGAACCTCCATACTGTTCTCCATAGTGGATATATCAATTTACATTCCCACCAACAATGCAAGAGGGTTCCTTTTTCTCCACACCCTCTCCAGCATTTGTTGTTTGTAGATGTTTTTTTTGAATTTTTGATTTTTTTTATACAGCAGGTTCTTATTAGTTATCCATTTTATACATATTAGTGTATATATGTCAATCCCAATCTCCCAATTCATCACACCACCACTCCCCCCCCCCCTGCCACTTCCCCCCTTGGTGTCCATACGTTTGTTCTCTTCATCTCTGTCTCTATTTCTGCCTGTTTGTAGACTTCTGATGATGGCCATTCTGACCAGTGTGAGGTGATACCTCATTGTAGTTTTGATTTGCATTTCTCTAATGATTAATGATGTTGAGCATCCTTTCATGTATTTATTGGCAATCTGTATATATTCTTTGGAGAAATGTCTATTTAGATCTTCTGCCCATTTTTTGGGTTGGGTTGGTTGATTTTTTGATTTTGAGCTGCATGAGCTGCTTGTGTATTTTGGAGATTAATCCTTTGTCCATTGCTTCGTTTGCAAATATTTTCTCCCATTCTGAGGGTTGTCTTTTCCTCTTGTTTATGGTTTCCTTTACTGTGCAAAAGCTTTTAAGTTTCATTAGGTCCCATTTGCTTATTTGTGTTTTTATTTCCATTTCTCTAGGAGGTGGGTCAAAAAGGATCTTGCGGTGATTTATGTCATAGAGTGTTCTTCCTAAGTTTTCCTCTAAGAGTTTTATAGTGTCTGGCCTTACATTTAGGTCTTTAATCCATTTTGAGTTTATTTTTGTGTATGGTGTTAAGAAGTGTTCTAATTTCATTCTTTTACATGTAGCTGTCCAGTTTTCCCAACACCACTTATTGAAGAGGCTGTTTTTTCTCCATTGTATGTTCTTGCCTCCTTTGCCATAAATTAGGTGCCCATATGTGCGTGGGTTTATCTCTGGGCTTTCTATCCTGTTCCATTGATCTATTATTTCTGTTTTTGTGCCAGTACCATACTGTCTTGATTACTGTAGCTTTGTGGTATAGTTTGAAGTTAGGGAGCCTGATTCCTCCAACTCCGTTTTTCTTTCTCAAGATTGCTTTGGCTGTTTGGGGTCTTTTGTGTTTCCATACTAATCGTAAAATTTTTTGTTCTAATTCTGTGAAGAATGCCATTGGTAGTTTGATAGGGATTGCATTGAATCTGTAGATTGCTTTGGGTAGTATAGTCAATTTCACAATATTGATTCTTCCAATCCAAGAACATGGTATATCTCGCCATCTGTTTATGTCATCTTTGATTTCTTTCATTAGTGTTTTATAGTTTTCTGAATACAAGTCTTTCTCCTCCTTAGGCAGGTTTATTCCTAGGTATTTTATTCTTTTTTTTTGCAATGGTAAATGGGAGTGTTTCCTTAATTTCTCTGTCAGATTTTTCATCATTAGTGCATAGGAATGCAAGAGATTTCTGTGCGTTAATTTTGTATCCTGCTACTTTACCAAATTCATTGATTAGCTCTAGTAGTTTTCTGGTAGCATCTTTAGGATTCTCTATGTATAGTATCATGTCATCAGCAAACAGTGACAGTTTTACTTCTTCATTTCTGATTTGGATTCCTTTTATTTCTTTTCCTTCTCTGATTGCTGTGGCTAAAACTTCCAAAACTATGTTGAATAATAGTGGTGAGAGTGGGCAACCTTGTCTTGTTCCTGATCTTAGTAGAAATGCTTTCGATTTTCACCATTGAGAATGATGTTGGCTGTGGGTTTGTCATATATGGGCTTTGTTATGTTGCGATAAGTTCCCTCTATGCCTACTTTCTGGAGAGTTTTTATCATAAATGGGTGTTGAATTTTGTCAAAAGCTTTTTCTGCATCTATTGAGATTATCATATGGTTTTTATCTTTCAGTGTGTTAATATGGTGTATCACATTGATTGATTTGCATATGTTGAAGAATCCTTGCATTCCTGGGATAAACCCCATTTGATTATGGTTTATGATCCTTTAATGTGCTGTTGGATTCTGTTTGCTAGTATTTTGTTGAGGATTTTTGCATCTATATTCATCAGTGATATTGGCCTGTATTGATCTGTAGTTTTCTTTTTTTGTGACATCTTTGTCTGGTTTTGGTATCAGGATGATGGTGGCCTTGTAGAATGAGTTTGAGAGTGTTCCTCCCTCTGCTATATTTTGGAAGAGCTTGAGAAGGATAGGTGTTAACTCTTCTCTAAATGTTTGATAGAATTTGCCTGTGAAGCCATCTGGTGCTGGGCTTTTGTTTGTTGGAAGATTTTTAATCACAGTCTCAATTTCAATGCTTGTGATTGGTCTGTTTTTATTTTCTCTTTCTTCCTGGTTCAGTCTTGGAAGGTTGTGCTTTTCCAAGAATTTGTCCACTTCTTCCAGGTTGTCCATTTTATTGGCATATAATTGCTTGTAGTAATCCCTCATTATTCTTTGTATTTCTGCAGGGTCAGTTGTTACTTCTCCTTTTTCATTTCTAATTCTGTTGATTTGATTCTTCTCCCTTTTTTCTTGATGAGTCTGGATAGTGGTTTATCAATTTTGTTTATCTTCTCAAAGAACCAGCTTTTAGTTTTATTGATCTTTGCTATTGTTTCTTTCATTTCTTTTTCATTTATTTCTGATCTGCTCTTTATGATTTCTTTTCTCCTGCTAACTTTGGGGTTTTTTTGTTCTTCTTTCTCTAATTGCTTTACATGCAAGGTTAGGTTGTTTATTTGAGATTTTTCTTGTTTCTTGAGGTAGGATTGTATTGCTATAAACTTCCCTCTTAGAATTGCTTTTGCTGCATCCTATAGGTTTTGGGTCATCATGTTTTCATTTTCTTTTGTTTCTAGGTACTTTTTTATTTCCTCTTTGATTTCCTCAGTGATGTCTTGGTTGTTTAACAGCATATTGTTTAACCTCCATGTGTGTGTATTTTTTACAGATTTTTTCCTGTAATGGATATCTAGTCTCATAGCACTGTGGTCGGAAAAGATACTTGATACGATTTCAAGTTACTGAAATTTACCAAGGCTTGATTTGTGACCCAAGATATGATCTATCCTGGAGAATGTTCCATGAGCACTTGAGAAGAAAGTGTATTCTGTTGTTTTTGGATGGAATGTCCTATAAATATCGATTAAGTCCATCACATTTAATGTGTCATTTAAAGCTTGTGTTTCCTTATTTATTTTCATTTTGGATGATCTGTCCATTGGTGAAAGTGGGGTGTTAAAGTCCCCTACTATGATTGTGTTTACTGTCGATTTCCCCTTTTACGGCTGTTAGCATTTGCCTTATGTATTCATGTGCTCCTATGTTGGGTGCATAAATATTTACAGTTGTTATATCTTCTTCATGGATTGATCCCTTGATCATTATATAGTGTCCTTCTTTGTCTCTTGTAATAGTCTTTATTTTAAAGTCTATTTTGTCTGGTATGAGAATTGCTACTCCAGCTTTCTTTTGATTTCCATTTGCATGGAATATCTTTTTCCATCCCCTCACTTTCAGTCTGTGTTTGTCCCTAGGTCTGAAGTGGGTCTCTTGTAGACAGCTTATATATGGGTCTTGTTCCTATATCCATTCAGCCAGTCTATGTCTTTTGGTTGGAGCATTTAATCCATTTATATTTAAGGAAATTATCAATATGTATGTTCCTATTACCATTTTCTTAATTGTTTTGGGTTTGTTATTGTAGGTCTTTTCCTTCTCTTGTGTTTCCTGCCTAGAGAAGTTCCTTTAGCATTTGTTGTAAAGCTGGTTTGGTGGTGCTGATTTCTCTTAGCATTTGCTTGTCTGTAATGGTTTTAATTTCTCCGTGAAATCTGAATGAGAACCTTGCTTGTTAGAGTAATTTTGGTTGTACGTTTTTCCCTTTCATCACTTTAAATATGTGCTGCTACTCCTTTCTGGCTTGCAGAGTTTCTGCTGAAAGCTCAGCTGTTAACCTTATGGGGATTCCCTTGTATGTTATTTGTTGCTTTTCCCTTGCTGCTTTTAAGATTTTTTTCTTTGTATTTAATTTTTCATAGTTTGATTAATATGTGTCTTGGCATGTTTCTCCTTGGATTTATCCTCTATCGGACTCTCTGTGCTTCCTGGACTTGATTGACTATTTCCTTTCCCATATTAGGGAAGTTTTCTACTATAATCTCTTCAGATATTTTCTCAGACCCTTTCTCTTTCTCTTCTTCTTCTGGGACCCCTATAATTCGAATGTTGGTGCCTTTAATGTTGTCCCAGAGGTCTCTGAGATTGGCCTCAATTCTTTTCATTCTTTTTTCTTTATTCTACTCTGTGGTAGTTATTTCCACTATTTTATCTTCCAGGTCACTTATCCGTTCTTCTGCCTCCATTATTCTTCTATTGATTCCTTCTACACTATTTTTAATTTCATGAATGTGTTGTTCATCATTGTTTGTTTGCTCTTCAGTTCTTCTAGGTCCTGTTAAACGTTTCTTGTATTTTCTCCATTCTATTTCCAAGATTTTGGATCATCTTTACTATCATTGCTCTGGATTCTTTTTCAGGTTGACTGCCTATTTCCTCTTCATTTGTTTGGTCTGGGGGGTGTTTTACCTCGCTCCTTCATCTTCTGCATATTTCTCTGTCTTTTCATTTTGTTTAACTTCCTGTGTTTGTGGTCTCCTTTTGGCAGGCTGCAGGTGTTTAGTTCCTGTTGTTTTTGGTGTCTGCCCCCAGTGGGTAAGGTTGGCTCAGTGGCTTGTGTAGACTTCCTGGTGGAGGGGACTGGTGCCTGTGTTCTGGTGGGTGGGCCTGGATCTTGTCTTTCTGGTGGGCAGCGCTGTGTCTGGTGGTGTGTTTTAGGGTGTCTGTGACCTTATTATGATTTTAGGCAGCCTCTCTGCTAATGGGTGCGGTTGTGTTCCTGTCTTGCTAGTTGTTTGGCATGGGACGTACAGCACTGGAGCTTGCTGACCGTTGGGTGGCACTGCATCTTAGAGCTGAGACGGATATCTCTGGGGGAGCTCTCACCAACTGATATTACGTGGGGCTGGGAGGTCTCTGGTCATCCAATGTCCTGAACTCGGCTCGCCCACCTCAGAGGGTCAGGCCTGACACCCGGCGAGAGCACCAAGACCCTTTCAGCCACATGGCTCAGAAGAAAAGGTAGAAAAAAACAACGAAAAATAATTAATTGATTAATTAATTAACTAAAATTTTAAAAAATAATAAAAAAATAAGAGAGCAGCCAAACCAGTAAACAAATCTACCAATGATAACAAGCACTTAAAACTAAACTAATATAAACATAAAAATCAGAAACAAATCAGTCACAGACAGCAAACCCCCGGTCTACAGTTGCTCCCAAAGTCCACCGCCTCAATTTTGGGACAATTCGTTGTCTATTCAGGTATTCCACAGATGCAAGGTAGATTGTGAAGATTTAATCTGTTGCTCCTGAGGCAGCTGGGAGAAATTTCCCTTTCTCTTCTTTGTTCGCACAGCTCCTGGGGTTCAGCTTTGGATTTGGCCCCACCTCTGCATTAGGTCACCCTGTGGCATCTGTTCTTTGCCCAGACAGGAGGAGGTTAAAGGAGCGGCTGATCAGGGGGCTCTGGCTCACTCAGGCCAGGGGGGAGTGAGGGGTACGCAATGTGGGGTGAGCCTGCAGCAGCAGAGGCTAGCATGATGTTGCAACAGCCTGAGGCTCACCGTGTGTTCTCCCGGGGAAGTTGTCCCTGAATCATGGGACCCTGGCAGTGGCGGGCTGCACAGGCTCCTGGGAGGGAAGATGTGGATAGTGACCTGTGCTTGCACACAGGCTTCTTGGTGGCTACAGCAGCAGCCTCAGCATTTCATGCCCGTTTCTGTTGTCAGCGCTGATAGACGTGGCTCGTGCCCATCTCTTGAGCTCATTTTGGTGGCGCTCTGAATCCCCTCTCCTCGCGCACCCCAAAACAATGGTCTCTTGCCTCTTAGGCAGGTTCAGACTTTTTCCCTGACTCTCTCCCGACTAGCTGTGGCGCACTAGCCCCCTTCAGGCTGTGGTCACACAGCCAACCCCAGTCCTCTCCTGGGATCTGACCTCAGAAGCCCAAGCCTCAGCTCCCAGCCCCCGCCCACCCCGGCGGGGGAGCAAAAAAGCCTCTCAGGCTGGTGAGTGCTGGTCGGCACCGATCCTCTGTGCGGGAATCTCTCCGCTTTGCCCTCTGCATCCCTGTTGCTGCTCTCTCCTCCGTGGCTCCGAAGTTTCCTCTCCGCCACCCTCCATCTCTGCCAGTGAAGGGGCTTCCTAGTGTGTGGAAACTTTTCCTCCTTCACAGCTCCCTCCCAGAGCTGCAGGTCCCATCCCTATTCTTTTGTCTCTGGTTTTTCTTTTTCTTTTGCCCTACCCAGGTACATGGGGATTTTCTTGCCTTTGGGAAGTCTGAGGTCTTCTGCCAGTGTTCAGTAGGTGTTGTGTAGGAGTTCTTCCACATGTAGATGTATTTTTAATGTATTTGTGGGGAGGAAGGTGATCTCCCTGTCTTACTCCTCCGTCATCTTTAAGGTCCCCCCAAAGTTTGTTTTTAAGCCATACAGTCTATGCTATTTTGTTATAGTAGCCAAAGCTAAGACAGTGAGGTTAGATGAAACAGAGCTAAAAATTTAAGTGGGGTAAGGAAGATGATTTTGCCTCAGGGCCCATTTCTATCAGTCTCTAAATTTTATAATTCTTAAAGTAGATGGCATGATTATAATAGTGCTTGATTTAGAAAAACTTACTTTTAGGGGAAAGTATTACATATGTACAGTTTTTACGCTGTTTGCCATGTCTATAGGGAATCCCACTTCTGACGATATGAACATGACCTTGTATCACCCTTTACCTACTGGCATCTTCTGTGAATCTCAAGCAGTGAGGTCAGGAAGAAACAAAAGACCCTCAAAAGGCAAATATTGCAAACCAAGGTCTAAGCAGTGACTGCAAATATCCCTGGACTGATGATTGCCTTCTGAATTATTTTAGTATTCCCAATCAGTGTGAAAGTAGTTATTATATGCCCTCTGACCTTTTACATATCCTTTACCTGAAGGCTTAAGCCAAAGTTATAAAGGGACACTGATTTAGTGGTATAATTATGCTGTTGCATACACCTTATGATTGTTTTAAACTTAAAAATCGCACAGAAAATGTAGATTTTAAAGTCTCTGGTGGCAGTTGCATTAAATAAGTAAAAATTTGAATGGATTCAGTTGCAAGGCACTCTGGGACTTTTGAAGTGGGCACAAGGAGGGGAATTATTTGTGGGGTGCTTATCATAATGTAAGAGGGAGAGGGAGGACCGTGCCCATTGTAGATATCAGTACCGAACTGTTAAACGGGGTTGGGTTAAGCAGACACAAGGATGAAATAAATATTTCCCAGCTTTATCAAGCACCACTCATCCAGGGTAAGACACAAAACTGCTTCCTTTTAAGGATTTCTCAGTAGCAATGTAGTTTATCAGACAATAATTTAGGCTGGGAATAAAGACAGAGACTGTTTTCATTAGTTTTTTTTTTTTTTTTTTAACAATATCCAAAATGTATTAGGTACTTGTAACATGGGAACGTACATGTACGTTGGAAGTGGGAGCACAGTGGACTGGGATGGGGAAATGTAGTCACAACACATCTGACCATAGCAGAGTTGCTGAGCACAGGAACTGTTTTCCTTTGCTACTCCTGGTGGCTTGGGCACCCTGTTTCATCCCAGCTTTGGCTCCTCTGGTTCCTACATCCGGCTCTCAGAATTCTGGCCACTCTACCCAGAGGCAGCCTCTGCTCTCTGACTCGGGCAGTTTCCCTCACCCTACGGGTGGTTAGTTTCTTAAGACGGGAACCTCTGCATTCTCAGGCCAGGTCCCGAGCCCTTGTTGTGTGTTTAGTCCCTCGTGGAGCATCTGTCACCTTCCACTTCCCTGCAAGGCTGCAGATTCCCGTCTGCCAGAGTAAGGGTCATGTGATGCTGCAGGATTTTCCAGGGACTCTGGCTTCATTGTTGCCCTGCATGACAGAGAGTTTTGTGGCTGCATCTGGGCTCCAGTACCTGCACCGTCTCCAGCACCTCTTCCCTACTCTGCTTCCAGTGGTTTCCTGCCATGTGTCGCCAGGGCCCTTCTTCCTGAACCTGGTTGCCCTGAAAGTTGGAAGCATAAGACTTGGCCCAGAGTTGCCAGTGCATCTTCTTCCTTAGCCCCAGCCATTGCTGTACATTATCTTCCCAAGCCTCTCTGAGACCATCAGCTCTCCAATCTCTCATGTTATCTAATGTATGTCTAATGTATCAGAGGCATCTTGGCACCATTCATAATGATGTGTCTGCTAAAGAGTAGATGACAACCAAACTTCTAAGTGCCTAACTTGAATTTAAGATAAGAACAAGAAACTGAAGTGAAACGAAAACAAGCACTGAGTTTCAGATAAATATTTCTTTAGCACAGGAGGTAGTCATTTCCAAAAGATCTCTCGATGGTTATAAAAAAGATTATTAAAGATTATTAAGGAAAATAATTAGGAAGTGGAGGAAGTCGTTGTATTCTTTCTTAACCTCACCTTTTAGTTCCACACTGTATGAACTCTCTGCTGTGAAAAAGTGAAGAAATGAACACCGTAACACTTCTTTCTCAGTCTGCCTTGAAATTTGTATTATTTTTACTTTTTCAAGATTGACATTACGTTCTAAAACCATAATACCCACATTTGTTTAGTCTATGCAAATAGATTCAGTCCTCACCACTAGTACTTTTTCAAGAGCTTCTGTAAGTTTTTTTAAAGCTCACCATGTGATTCTGATGCACAGTGAGGGTTCAGAACTGCTGCTGCTTTAGGGTCATTGAGTGAAGACTTTAAAAATAAAACAACAAACCAGGATCTCATTAAATGCCAGAATTCAGAAGATTGCTCTGCAGTTGTGCAATTTCTTTAGGGAAGAGCTCTTTGAGTTTTACATGCGAGGGAGAGGCCGGGCCGTCTGCAGTTCTGAGTGAGAGACACAAATAGGGGAAGAAGCATCTACTTTTCATTCAACTATTGAGATCAGACTCTCTGCAGAGCTTTGGGGGGTTTAGTAGCTTCCTCCTAAGCTGAACATAACAGTGGTTCTCAGAGTGTCGTCCAGAGACCGGCAGCATCAGCATTACCTGGAAATTAGTGAGAAATGTAAAGTTGGGGGCCCCGCCCCCTGACATACAGAATCAGAAACTTTAGGGGTAAGGCCTAGCGATCTGGGTTTTAACACCCCCTCACCGGGGATTCTGATGCACCCTCAAGTTTGGGAACCACCAGGATACAAAATCAAAGTGTGGTCTGTGGATCACCAGTATCCAACATCACCTGGGAGCATGTTAGAAATGCACATTCACAGGTCCCACCCCAGACCTACTGCATCAGCATCTGCATTTTAACAAGATCCCTAGATGTCTTATATGCCTGTTATCATATTTGAAAACTCATCTGAAAAGTACTGCTTTGTCTAGGCCAGTGGTTCTCACCTTGGCTGGACTTAGAGAATCACCCAGGCAGCTTTAAAAAATCCAGAGGCCAGGGCCTCACCCTGGACCAATTAAATTAGAATCTCAGGGTGAGGGGGGAAGAGGGGTGTTGGACTGGGCACTGGTAGCTGCGAAAGCTCACCATGTGATTCCAATATGCAGCTAAGGTTGAGTGCCCTTTCTCCAAGCTGTGGCTTATTGAACCCTCTTTTATCAATTATCACTTCTCTGTCTGCTTCCTGGAACTTATTGGTAAAGTGCTCATCTGCTGATGCCACCTACTCATTCACTTGTATTCTATTGACTGTTTTGTGTATATGTATTGTTTTTTATTGTTATTTGAACAGTTCTGTTTCTCTGGAGACCATTAATACAATGAATACACCCTCCTTCCCCAGTATATAGCACTGTCCCTTCTCTAGAGAGGTATGTAATAAATGTTTATTGAACCCTAGCATTCAAAATTCATTAACGTATTAAAAAAGAGTACCATAGAGCTGTGGTCCCCAACCTTTTTGGCACCAGGGACCAGTTTCGTGGAAGACAGTTTTTTCACGGACCAGGGGGTGGGGGATGGTTTCAGGATGATTCAAGTGCATTACATTTATTGTGCACTTTATTTCTATTATTATTACATTATAATATATAATGAAATAATTATACAACTCACCATAATGCAGAATCAATGGGAGCCCTGAGCTTGTTTTCCTGCAACTAGATGGTCCCATCTGGGGGTGATGGGAGACAGTGACACCCGACGTGTGTTGCTTATGTCCAATCTACTCCATAATCTCGTTTTGGTTGCCGTCACTGCAGAAAACCCTGTTTCACAAAGATAAGATGTCGGAAATGGAAGCAGGCTTTTCAGTGCTTTTGTGGCAATCTCAGGATATTCCGCCTTGACTTTAATCCAGAACGTATGGAGATTTGAAGTTGTCTCAAACATACATTTAAGGCCACCATCATTAGGCATTAGATTCTCATAAGGAGCATGCAACCTAGATCCCTCACATTCGCAGTTTACAGTAGGGTTCACGCTCCTATGAGAATCTAATGCCGCTGCTGATCTGACAGGAGGTGGAGCTCAGGAGGTAATGTGAGCGACAGGGAGCAGCTGTAAATACAGATGAAGCTTCACTCACTTGCCCACCGCTCACCTCCTGCTGTGCGGCCCAGTTCCTAACAAGCCACAGACCGGTACTGGTCCATGGCCCAGGGGTTGGGGACCCCTGCCATAAAGTGATTTTTCTCATTCCCCAAAAGCTATTTATTTATTTTTACATGTGAAGTTCAATGTGAAAAAGGAAGTTTTCATGGTTATTTTACTTGATTTATCCATGTCCAAAGTATGTGGCAAAAGTTCAAAGTGAAGGGTCCTTCTTGCTGAGCTTTGCTTGAGTTCCCTCAAACAACATATGCCAAAGAAACAAAAATAACAAGCAAAATTTAGTATGCCCTTGGCTTCCTTTAGTAAACTGCCGTTTATTGAGCAACTACTAGGTCCTCAACATGGTCGGAAACTGTTCAGAGAGTGTAGAAGAGACTTTATTTCATGGGTTCCACTTAAAAATATCATGCAGTTACTGGTTACTAGAGATAAGTAGTTTCTGTGGTCTGTGTGTATCTGCGTGTGTGTGTGTGTGTTTTCTTTTCTGCAGGTGGAGTAAAGGAGGATATTTTGACGGCCTAAAGTCTGTCTCAGCATGTACAAGCGTAAGCTTATGATTGATAACTGTGGTTCAATCCTCTGCTTTTATAAAACAAAATCTAATTTGACTTAATAGCATGCTTTTACATGATGACATCATTAATGGTGCCTACTGCAGAAAATAAAATAAATGTTTTCCTGTGAAACTAAAGTTTAGACTAGTTTTAGATAGATCAGGATATAGCTATAAAATACAATAGTGTCTAGCTTGCCATTAAATATTCCTTATTACATTAAACTCCATTAAAAACAAATGATAGGACATTTCCTATTATACTGAGGGAGCTATGGTAATAGGAATGCCAGCTTTTTATTGACAAAGGAGTATTGAACTACTTTCTCATCAGAAAATATGAGTGGAGATATTTGATAATATAGTACAGCAATCCAACAAAGACCACTAAATTCAGATTGGAAACATGATTCACTCTCAACTTGGGCAGGAAAGGAATTAAAATTGCTCTGAAAGTTTAAGTATTTCATCTACCTGATTGCATTTATCCTAGATGGTGATGACAGAAATTTGACTGCATATCTTATAACAATCATTGTCACTCAATGGATTGTTTTAAGGTCAGTGTTCCCAAAGCTGAACATCAGCTTTATCCAGAATGCTTGTTACAAGGAGGCTCCAGATCTCACCCCAGATGACCTGAATCAGAATCTCTTGGGGAGTGATCTAGGTATATGTATTTTTAACAAGTCTCCCCTGGTGATTCTCATGCTCAAATTTGGAAAACACTGTTTCAGGCTATCAATATTCATACACAGTATGATAGACCAAGAGACCAGGAGTGGCCGTTCACATAAGTCACAATTTACTGGTTTGGCTGTAGGGGTGTGTGGGGTTTAGTGGGAAATTAGATGAAAAGCATCCTCCCTTTCTTGTATCTGAAATTCTGCTATTTGAGATCAGTATTTCCCTCTCTCCATAGTTCTTTTTTGTATGTTAAACATCCTGGAAATATTTGTATTATAAGATGTGAAAAAGTTTTAGCACATGACAGGAAGAACTGGGCATAATGAAAGCGCTGGGCCTGTATGGGGGATGGGAGCAGAGTGGACACACATAGGGCGGGATGTGTGTAACATCACAGTTATACTGTGCCTGTCCCCAAACCTCCACAGGAAGGCAGCTCCATAGCAGATACAGTTCAGAAAAACATCAGACATTTGATCAAGGAGCCAATCTTCTTACTGAAATATTGGACCTCTGCTTTATTCACATGAGCAAATATATGGAAAAATCAGAGAAAACATTGTACATATTAGACTATAATCTAGTGAAATAATTAGTAACCTATGATTTTTGGCAGGTAATTATATGCTCATGCAATATATATATATGCACACACACACACCCAAACACACACATATATATGTATATTTGTATATATTTAAGTATATAAAAAATAACTTTTGTTTCCAAGAATCATCATAAAATGCTTTCCAATGCTCTAAAAACCTTTGTCATGTGGGAAAGTTGCTTATACGAAGCAAAGTCTCTCTCTTGCCAGGGGGATGTTTGCTCATGTCTTTAGTTTATAACGATGGATGAGTAGTTAAGGTAACTAATGTTCAATGAGCTTTTCAAAACTCCCTGTCCAGGGGCACTCGGTACGCATTCCAGTGCTGGCCTCCTTCTGATTTGGTCATACAATTTAGTGATAAAGAAGATGAGCTTCGGTGTTAGGTTAGACCAGGGCTTGAGTACTGTGTGTATTACTTACAAGTTAAGTCACTTAGTATTTCTGAGTCCCCGTTTCCACATCTGTAAATTGGTGCTAATAATATTATAATGGCAATAACTCTTGGGATTAATATAAGGATGAAATGAGGTTTTACATTTAAAGAGAATTTTCAACTTGTATTATAATTATTGAGAGAAGCCTTCTAGGATGCTTCTACCTCTTACTAAAGGACTAGTGGCCTGACCTACAGTCCATTACTCTCATTTCCATAGGGATAAGAGGAATGTTGGTCCTCCCTAACAGGTGGTGGAGAAGAACGATTTAAGCTGGTCCCCAGAGAGGGTTGTGTCTGCCTTCAAGGAGAGAGGCGCTTGGAGTAGACTTATTTGGTACCAGTGGCTCCTTATTACAGAATTGGGATGAGAACCCCTCATTTTGGCCCCAAAGTTTGCCCAGGGGTCATAGGAGGAGTAGAGAGTGAGATGAAGTGTGAAAACATACAAATACACCAACGTGACATGACCAAAGAAAGCACAGATACATTTCAATAAAATGATAGTTTAGCATCTGAGATGGAGGCTCTACAATGGTGAGGGTAAAGCGGGCTCAATTTCCAAGACCAAAAAGGTCTGATTAAGTTAAAAAATCAGACTTACATATTTCTCTTTTAATGGCATTGTAATGGAGTAGAGGTCTCATCTAACAAGGTAGAAATATTAACAGTTATGTGGTAGAGATTTTTTAGCATGGTCCATTTTCATGGAAGTCATTTTTAGCCGGTTCTAAATTATATGTGTTAAAAGGATACATGAATTCATTAAATTATTTTTAACTCAGCTCATTATTACACTCAGCTTAACATCTCAGACAGTTGCTAATTTTTAACCAATTTAACAAAACGTCCTTTGTTAAGAATTATGTAGCAATGCTTCCAACTTATTATCGTTGAAGTAAAAGAAAGCCTTTTAAAGAGGAGATATATGTTTTGAAGGTATGTTGGTATAGAACCATAGAGAATCAGAGCCAGAAAGACCCTAGAAATGATATAGGTCAACCTCTCATTGGATAGACAAGGTAACAGAATCATTCCCTGATACCCACATTAGGGTGATAAACAGCAAATAAGCCATGAACCTATCACGTATTTAGAGACTGTCTAATATATTCAAGGCACTGTGCTACAGGATGAAAGATAAGGAACTGCGTAAGATGTGCTCTCTGCCCTTATAAAAGGTTTATGATCTAACCAAAGGATCAGACATGTGCTCATGTAACAATGCATAGTATGAGGTAGCTTATTATAAGTGGTACAAAATGCTACACGAACTAAGAAGTTGGAAAGACCTCTTTGTAGAGTCTTATATTGAGGGAATCTTCTTGGGCAGGGTGACATTTTAATTGACTCTCTGACCTTTGCCCCTACTGTGATTGTATATCAGTTCACTTAGTGACGATGCTTCTGCAAATAGGGGGAAATGCATGGTTCAAATGATGCATAGGGACTAAGGAGGTTTTCTTAAAATATAGCTTTTATGCACATGTTATGCTTCTAAATGTGGATGTTCATTCATTTGTTCAACCCATACTTATTGAATGCCAACTATGTACTAGAAGCTGTGGATAAAATAATGAATGAAACAGAGTGCCTGTACTCATGTTACAGTCTAGTCAAGGGAGAAAGACAAGAAACAATTATACAGACAGCCATTGAATATTTCAGATTGTGGTCAGTCCTATGAGGAAGCAGGGTAAGGACCCAGAGAAGAGTGTTGTGTGAGGTGAAGTGCAGAGACTTGAAGAAAGTGGGGGATTGAGCCATGCAAATAGCTGGGGGAAGAGCATTCTATGCAGAAGAAGCAAGTGAATTTCATTAACATGGTTTTTGAAGGAGCACAAAAGACATTTATTTGTCAAGCCTGCTTTTCTTCCCAATCACAAGCCAGGGGAAGGGCTTTTACTTATAACAGAAAGGAGGTAATGAACTGACCACCTTACCAATACCAATGCAGACCTTCTAACGAAGGTCAAGAGGTAAAACAGAGAGGGTGGAAAGGAGAAAAAGGAGACAAGGGCAGGATGGAGCTGAGTGAGGGAAATGAAGGAGTGGAGACAGAGGGAAAGAGAGGAAAGACAGATAAGACAGGAAAGTCATGGATTTAAATCTCCACCTCATCCTGTCCAGAAAAGCCCACGGTCAGGAACTTATCTCCTGCATCGTAAATAGCATCTGCTACAGATTTGTCCCTGAAATTGCCTGTGCCAACAACACCCTTGTGTAGGGCACTAGGTTCTCATTCTTAAGCCAATTTATTCAATAGTACGGTCTCTTTGGATACCTGGTGTATGACCAGACCTGAGATAGGGAAGAGACAGAAGAATGATAAGGCACTGCCTTACAGGCAGAAATGACTATTTATAATATTCATTTATTTAATATCTTTTTATATAATATCTTTTTATATATCATTTATATAATATCTTTATTTTACAGTGTACATTTCTTTCGATTTCTCTTGTATGCCCCCTACACCCGCCCCCCCCAACACACACACACACACACACACACACACACACACACGGAGTACAGTAAGGTTATTCTCAAGCTTTTATCTAGCCCAACACATAACCCAACTGAGGGATATAAAAAAACCCCACGATGACCAGTGACTCACTAAGGCAAAGATTAGCATAGTATCGGAGGATGAATGTAATTCTGATCTGACCTCTCGAGTAAAAAAAAGCCTTCCCAACCTTTTTGACATCACAGCATAGATAGAAAATTATACAAGTGTACCAAGGGTACACTGAAGTGATGAGAAGGGTGCCCCAGATCCCACTCAGCTGCCCCGAGAACTGAGGAGAACGATGTCTGGGCACATTAGGGACCCATTCGAGGAATATCATTTGGAAGCTCTGGTTTAAGGGATAAAACACAAGATTTTCATTTCTGTTTTTCCCCTGCTCCCACTCCTCCCTCCATCATGGTACCTTCTGAAGGAGAAATCAATTTGAAGATGCTGAAATATTACAAAGCCACACATATGAACTAGGCCCTTCCATTGGTATTGTGACTTTTTTCCACGTGAGGTCCATGTTAAATGAAAGCTCACCATCTAATGTCAATAAATAATAGCTAACAGAAAATGCATGAATGAGGCTCCCATTGTATTGTGGTTTGTGATTATCTGCTTAAGACTTGGGCCTTTCTGAGAACCAAAGCTGTGGCATAATACCGCATGCGAACAAAGCACAGTGGATTCTCCTTAGGAAACGCAAGACATGAGACTCACAACTTGTCAGATTTAAGCTTATTATGAAACATTACCCCCTCTCAGATGTAAAAATCACTCCCATTGAAACAAAAGATTCAGGACAAGGGTAGAGAGGATGCTAATGAACGAAGCCGTTTACAGCTGTGCCATTTTGAGCTGATGCTAGCCTTCGCCTGCTGTGCAAGGTTTCAGTTTGCAATTGTGGTCCTGTCTTTCTTCAACTCCTGCTTGAAAATAACAAGTTAAGACAATTTCTGTTATTTAGATGGCAAAACATCATACTGAGGCCAATATTTATGCTGTCTGGAGTAGATTTCATAGGGGAAAATATACCCTGTCTTTTAAGGCTAAACTTCTTTTCCTCTTGCCGGCAGTTATACTATTTATTACATGTATAAAGATAGTGATTAATTAATAGGAGGGAGTTAGGGAACAGTGATCTTCAGCTGTAATGGAGGAACTTGCCGATAGAATGGAGCCCTGAACATAATGAAGGCTTGAAAATGAAATCTACCTTATCTGGAGAAAAGCTCTCCCAGCCGCTGAAGATATAAATAGGGAAAAATCAATTAGCACAGGCTGGAATTGAAAATCATGTGGTTTATTAGATAATGAAATTGTTTTTGGTGAAGGAAATGCAAACGAATCCATGACCAAGGATGGTAACACTAATATCCTTCTCTGGAGGGACCGTGTAAAAACGAATGCTGGCAAAGTGACACCCTTCTTTCCTCACTAATTTAACTTCCTACTAGCATGGGGGCAAATATGTACTTTTCATACCCAGATGATAGTAGGAGGATTAGGTTAAAACCTGTTCTGGAAGGGAGGGGAGAAAAAAATGCACAATCTAATGATTCCGCTCATCGCTTCTCGGCCTTTTGGCTAAGATCAAGTGTAATGATTCCGCTCAAGGCAAATGTTTTAAAGAAGTAGAGACTGCAAAAGTGGACGCTAACAAAAGGAGGAAGTAAAAGCTTTATTTAGTGCTCTCCCAGGTCACATACACCCTGAGACCTTGATGAACCTATATGCCTTTCCACATTATAGTTTTAAGGGGTCTCGGTGGTGTGTACGGTGGTTCTTACCTATCACAATGAGGGTTATTGACAAAATGAACGGCTGATTATCACCAACACCTGGGAATTTCTTAAACTACAAGCCCTTAGGTCTCACTCTCGAAGGATCTAATTTCGTAGAGCTGGAATTTAACCCAGCATCCTAATGGCACTCATGCAGGCAATCCGGGGACTAAACATGGCAAAACACTGGCCTAGGATACGGCAAGACAGCCCTTACCTCCCTTCCAGTGCCAACCTCTTTCTGCTCACCTCTTATTCAACCATAGGTAAGTCCCCTTCAGTATTTTAACCACCCCTCAATTAATTGCACCTATGTAACATTCTCTTTGATAGCCACTATTTTCTCCTTTTATTTTTTTTTTTTTGAAGTATAATTGATTTACAATATTGTGTTAGTTTCAGGTCCACAGCAAAGTAATTCGGTTATGCATATATACGTGTATATCTATGTGCTTTTTTTCGATTCTTTTCCTTTTTAAAAAATTTTCTCCTTTTAAACATAAATTCCAAATTATGTGGTAGCTTCTAATCTTCCTCCCAAAATGAGGTTGCTAGGTGGTTGGAATTCATGTCTCTTTATAAATCAGAGGCTTGGCCAGGTTACTTTGTTTTGACCCAGCCTACAGCCAAGTGCACAAACTCCAGTGGGAAATTTCAGTGGAAAACTTAGAGCTCTTCCTCCACCCCTGTTCCTGGATGTCATATCCAATGCCCTCCTGTACCCTCGAAATGATGCCTCCCTTTTCTGTCACCATGGTAGATATCCCATCAAGAAATTCACCACATTGGTGGTTGAATTTGAACTGTTCCCGGAGGTGTGAGCTAGATTTCAACATACAGAGATAGAGGGGTAAATATTCTAGAAAGAGATACCATCACTAACAGTTTGAAGTTTCTATAACCCGAGTTATCATCAGGATCACCTGGAGAGTTTGGTAAACATTTATTTGGGAAGAGTGTTAAAAATCAGTCTCAGATTTAAAGTATGGAACGGGCTCTAGAGGGTGCTTTTTTAGCAAACTCCTCAATTATGAAGTATAATGAGGTTTAAGAACTATTTGGGCTGAAGTATGAGGACCTGGAAAAAAAAAAATAAGTAAAGGGCCCTGGGACCCTGGCTACACTTGAATGTTTTTTTTGGCTGGGGGTGGGGGAGGGAGGTGTCCGGAAATAATCAGACAGTGACTTGCTACATGCTGTAACCTCTCCTTGATTTCTACTGCTTTGCCGTCATGAAGTCTGACGTGGTTTAAGGGAATGCAAACACGTGTTTTACCCCTATACACTCAACAACAAATCTGCTAAGGAGAGGAGAGTGTGGAAGTGAAGGGCCGATCTACATTAACTTAAATAATCACCAGTCATTACTTCAACCATCAGAATCCGTAGAGTGCCGAAAAATGACCGTGCATGATTCAGCAATCTAGGTGTGCTTTGGAAACCTCCTCTGATGGATTTGACTTCCTTCAGTGTGATAGATGGTTCAGACGCCATATATCTGGTGACCCAGGGAAAGAGATTCAATTTCTATCCGTGGAGATGAGGCTGAGGCTTTGGTGGCGCTTGTATATCTATGATAGCGAAAACTTAAATCCCAGCTTTATAACCTGGAACCAGATATGATGTTCTGGGGTTAAAAAGGCTGATGTGGATTGTACAATTAGTGAGCTCAAATAGTGTCAGCTGTGGGAGTTGAGGAGTGATCCTTATTGCCTATTGATACACTCATTCTCCCCATGATGTTCAGATTTGTAGGTATAAATTAAATCCCTCTGGAATAATAACAACAATAACTACTCCTACTGTCATTTTTGGGGGTGCCTATGTGTGCCTGATACAGTGGTGGGCCCTTTACATGTGTTATTTAGTTCTTCAAACAACTCATACAGGGAGATAGTATTAGCTCCATTTCATGAAAACAGGCTTAGAGAGGATTCCTTCATTCCTTCATCCATTCATCCATTCAACAAATCTGCAGTGAAACAAACTAGGCACTGCTCTAGGTGCTGAGATTACTACAGTGGTGTCCCAGTAGATCACCCTGCTTCTAGGCTTGTCCCCGCCACCCACCCCATTTCTTTTTTCCCCACAAAACAGCGCATTATTTTAAAAAGCTCTCTTTGGTTTCTGCCGGTGGGGCTTTGAGGGGCTGGAGTGAGCTTCTCCAAGCTGAGCCACCTGGTGCCTCTAGGTAGGGGGAAGGGAATCTCTGGCCCGATGGGAAGAAGACAGTTTCCTAGGCAGGTGCTTGATGCAATGGGATACTTCCCGTCTGTAGGAGATGAACAGAGGTTTCCAGGTCCATGACTTGTAATGAGATTTGTCTTGCTGGTGCTGACTTGGTATCTCTGGATAGGTGTGGAGGGTCTCAGGCCATTTTTGGTCTGGGTGCTTATTGGTGTGAGATACCCTTTGCCGGTCCCCCACTGGCCCCTCATCATCCCTCTGGGTGGGGGAGGGGAGTCTATACATCTGTGAATTTCCAAATTTCTATCTTCATCCTGCACCTCCTATATTCCATTATTTACTTAATATGTCCACTGTGATGTCTAATGGATACCTCACATCTTATATATCTTGATTTCTTTTATTATCAACATTTACTTATTCAATCCCTGCCATAAGGTAGGGTCCTCTGGAATCATTCTTTAAGACCCAGTTGAGCTTAGCTGGTAGGAGGTTAACTAAGAAGTGTTATTAATAGCAACACTGGTAGAAGGGAAAGGAAGGAAGCAGGGCTAGACGAAGGGAAAAGTCAAGCTGGGATGCACACCCAGCAAGATCCCACAAGGAGCTCTGGAGCCAGAGCAATCCTTCACAGCTGTCCCAAATTTGGCCAAGATTACTGGGCCTTGACATTCCCCCCGTGAATCATACATTGGATGTGGGCCACCTGGGAAGGGGCGTGGCCTTGGGTGGGGCAGCGATCACGCAAAGCTGCCGCTAAAGGTCGGCTTCAAACAGCACTGGCGGCGTCTGGGGTGAGTCCTTCACTCAAGCGGGGTCCAAGCCGTGCGTCAGTTCCAACAGGATCCCCATGTGTATGACCATACTCCTGGCCACGTGGTCCTCGTTAATCCCAGCACGGTGGAATCGCTCAGGCCGGCACAGGGTGAGTGTTTCCAGTCCTGGAGGCTGGCAGGTCAAGAGTTCTTCCCTCAGCCTTGTGATCTGCTAAAAGTTCTCCTGGCCCCAGCGGTACTCCCTGGGTGCACATCAGAGAAAGTCCGTCCTAGTCGTGGCGAACGCTAGCGGAGAGTTTCCCCCAGCCCTGCAGGGCGTGCCAAGATTTCCTCCCTAGCCTGCTAGCCGGGTGAGAGTTCACTGCCTGGGTCACGGTGCACTCGCGGCCGCGGTCATTAGTGGATAATTTCCTCTTGGGCACCAACGGTCTAGCCCTCAAGAGTTTCCTTCTAGCCCCGCATATGCCCAATTAAGAGCCCTCCTTTTTAATATTGTAATTAGTGTGGGTTTTCTTTTCTGTGTGGTGACAGAATAATGATGAATACTGTTTTGTATGTTTTCACGTGTACTTACTGGCCATTTGCACATAATCTTTTGTGAGTTTTTGACTTAGTTTTTTTGCCCAGTTTTGGGGAAAGTTGCTTGCGTTATTATTGACTTGTATGGGATTTTTGACTTCGTATGGGATTTCATATACATATATATGAGAGAGACAGAGAGAGAGAGAGAGAGAGAGAGGATGTGAGAGCAAGACTGATTTATTCCTGGGCAAGCTTGTCTTCTCTTTTGAGTGAAGATTACCAGTGGAGAAGCTAATTAGCCTGCTGCTGTCTCTAGGCAAGGACTCATTTTCGATAACTTACTTAAAGGGCACAGCTGTTAATGATTTGACCACAAACAACTCTGGTCTTTTGATGTGATGCTTCTGACTAGAGCCTACAAACACAAGTGCCCCGATATAATTTCAAAACAGCATAATTTTTTAAGTTGCTCTGTGTCATTTGTCTTCATACATAGTTCCTCCCTGAAAACATTACCACCATACCGCTGGATATTCCAAGCCGAAGCGCATGCCTGAGAATTTAATTCACAAAATGAGACCACAAGGCTAAACCCACACCCAAATGCATTGCTTGAAATCCTTATCTCTAATGAAAATGCAGTGTCACTCCTCCTTAAACAACAGTCATTCTCTAAGAGGAAGTTGCAGATAGAAGTTATAAACTGATCACTGCTTTAACACAGAACAGAGGTTAAGACTGGAGTTTTTACATTGAGAGATTTAGAGGTGCCAGGTGCAGAGAAAGATGGGGAACAAGCCAACTGAACTGGAATTAACATCGATTTGTTCAGTTGCCATTTAACCTGTCTTGTACATGATATCAAAGCAAAGCCCATGTGTGGTTTTGCCTCTCTGCTACTGGGACCCAAGCAATGGACCTCTGTTCCGCAAGTGCATCATATCCTGGAAGATAGTATATACTGGAGTTGAAGCTGAATCACAATAGCCGAAATAGACCAGGCTTAGAAGTTATATAATCCTAACCCCTCACTTCATATAAGGTGAAACCGCTTGGAGAGGAAAAAGAAATTTCCAAAAGTCGATTGACTTAGTCTCTGAGCTAGGTTACCAGAGGATTAGTCAGAGATGGTTTCCCTTACACCACTTATTTAAATTGTGTTGCTTTTGGCAATGCAGTTTGGTTTGTGTTAGCAGTGAGTTCTCAATCTTGTTCCTAGGGCTGTCCTTCTGAAGTGGAAAAGGACATTGCTGGTTTCTCGTTGCCTTCCAAGCCAGTTTTCTATTGCTTCTATTTCCTCCTCTTGTGGTGGTATCATTTTTCTGTTCTCTGGGGCCCATTCTGTCTCTTAGAATTTTTCTATTTAAGATTCTGTGGCTAATGTCTACCGCTGGACTGTATATCCTTGAAGACTTCCATTGTCACTTCCGAAAAACAAGCCTGCTAATGAGAGGTGTTTTACAAAATGGTGTACAGGCTCTGAAGAGGAAGCTAGATTTACAGAACCATCTGTAATTCCAAAAGCATGTAAAGGCATGGTTTTGGTTTCTGTAGGCTTTTCCCACTGTGTGCGCTTAGAAGAGAACTAAAATAACAAATGGAAGCCCTTTTCTGACAGTTTTATGACAGGGGAAATCTATTTCTGGAAGGTGTGACATAATTGTTAATATCATAGCCATGTCCGTGTATCAACAATTCACAGTTCTAAGCAGGCATGGGCAAGTTCATTTGGACGCGGGGATGGACTTCTGTACTAAAAGCTGCTGTGAAAATCAAACTACTCTATTTTGGTAGCAACTTCCCAGCTGATATAGGAATGGTTCTCATAGCAGGTCAGGGGTTCTCAATATTTGGTAATGATTCATAGGATTGTATATTAAAAAAAGAATCCTAGGTGCTTCTCATGTGCAAATAGAGTTGCAATGCACTGAGCCTCAAGAGTATACTACTGGTGTTTGACAGAATTTTAATTTACGTGAGGTTTCCTTTGTTTGTTCGATTAATGAGGTATAATTTCCCTACCATAAGGTGCACTGATTTTAAGTGTACAGCTCAATTAATTTTGACAAATTTAATACCTCCCTCCCCCAAACTCTGATCTGTTTTCTTTCACTCTAAATTCATTTTGCTTGTTCGAAGACTTCATATAAATACCATCCTACAACCTATACTCTTTTGCATGTGGCTCTGTCACTCAGCAAAATGTTGGTGAGATTCATCCATGTTGTTGTATGTATAGACTGTTCCTTTTTGAATAGTATACCACTGTGTGAATATACCACAGTCTGTTTATCTACATTCCCGTTGATGGACATTTGGGTGCTATGAATATTTTTTCACAAATGTTTTGGTGGCCATATGTTTTCATTTCTGTTGGGTAAATACCTAAAACTTGGAAGGTGTATGCTTAACTTTATAAGAAACTGCCAAGCAGTTATTCAGTGTAATTGTATCACTTCACATTCCTCGCAGAGACGCATGAGGGCTCTGGTTGCTCAACAACCTTGCCAGCATTTGGTAATAGAGACATAATTTACAACTGAGCCATTCTA
This sequence comes from Balaenoptera musculus, assembly GCF_009873245.2. Lineage (NCBI taxonomy): Eukaryota > Metazoa > Chordata > Mammalia > Artiodactyla > Balaenopteridae > Balaenoptera > Balaenoptera musculus. The sequence goes on from NC_045806.1 coordinate 98,422,525, forward strand.
GTAGGTGTGCAGTGCTATCAGATTGTGGTTTTAATTTGCATTTTTCTTGTCACTAATGCTATTGAGCGTCCCTTTCTTTTCCAGAGTCATTGAGATATTGTTGACATATAACATATGTGAGTTTAAGGTATACACTGTGGTTAGATACATGTATATATTGCAAAATGATATCATATGATATCACTTATATGTGGAATCTAAAAAAAATGATACAAATGAACTTATTCACAAAACAGAAACCGACTCACAGACTTCAAAAACAGACTTATGGTTACCAGAGGGGAAACGTGGCAGGGAGGGATAAATTGGGAGATTGGGATTGACATATACACACTACTATATATAAAATAGATAACCAACAAGGACCTACTGTATAACGCAGAGAACTCTACTCAATACTCTGTAATAACCTATATGAGAAAATAATCTGAAAAAGAATAGATACATGTATATGTATAACTGAATCACTTTGCTGTACACCTGAAACTAACAACATTGTAAATCAACTATCCTCCAATATAAATTAAAAATTAAATTTAAAAAATGATTACCACAATAAGGTTAGTTAATGCTTCCATCCCTTCTCATAATTATCGTGTGTGTGTGTGTGTGTGTGTGTGTGTGTGGTGATAAGGTTTAACATTTACTCTCTTAACAACTTTCAAATACTGTTAATAAACATCATGGTGAATATAATTAGGTTCCCAGAACTTATTCATCTTTTATAGCTGGGAGTTTACACCCTTTGACCAACATCTCACCATTTCCCCCATCCCCTGGCAACCACCATCCTACTCTCGGTTTTCATGAGTTTGGCTTTTTTAGATTATGCATATAAGTGAAAACATACAGTAATTATCTTTCTCTGCCTAACTTATTTCACTTATGATAATGCTCTCAAGGTCCATCCATGTTGTAGCAAAAGGCAGGATTTCCTTTTTTCTGGCTGAATAATATTCCATTGTTTTTATATACCATATCTTCTTCATCCATTATCTGTTAATGGTCACTTAGGTGGTTTCCGTGCCTTGGCTATTGTGAAAAATGTTGCGATGAACATGGAGATGCAGACCCCTCTTTTAGATAGTGTTTTCATTTCCTTCAGATATATCCCAAGAAGTGGGATTGCTGGATCATATGATACTTCTATTTTAAGTTTTTTGAGGATCATACAGTAGTTCCATTTTTAATTTTTTGAGGAACTTCCATACTGTTTTCTGTAGTGACTGTACCAATTGACAATTGACATTCCCACTAATAGGTCATAAGGGTCCCTTACTCCACATCCTCAACACTTGCTATCTCTTGTCTTTTTGGTAATAGCCATTCTAACAGGCGCAAGGTGATATCTCATTGTGGTTTTGATGTGTGTTTCCCTGATGATTAGTGATGTTGAACATATTTTTCATGTACCTGTTGACCATTTGTATATTCTCTTTGTAAAAATGTCTATTCAAGTCCTTTGCCCATTTTTAAACCGAATTTTGTTTGTTGCTATTGAGTTGTATGAGTTCTTTATTATTTTGGATATTAACCCCTTAACAGATATATAGTTTGCTAATATTTTCTCCTATTCTGTAGGTTGCCTTTTCATTTTGCTGTTTATTTCTTTTGTTGTCCAGAAGCTTTTCAGTTTGATGCAGTCACATTTGTTTATTGTTGCTTTTATTGCTAGGTTTTTGGTGTCATATACAAAAAGTCTTTGCCAAGACCAATGTCAAAGACCTTTTCCCTATGTTTTCTTAGAGTAGTTGTACAGTTTGGGGTCTTATATTTAAGTTTTTAATCCACTTTGAGCTAATTTTTGTGAGTGGTGTAAGATAGAGGTCCAATTTCATTTTTCTACACATCGTTATCCAGTTTTCCCAACACCATTTATTGAAGATACTGTCTTTCCCCCATTTAGTATTCTTGACTCCCTTGTCAAAAATTAGATGACCATATATATGTGGATTTATATCTGGTCTCTCAATTTTGTTCCATTATGTCTCCTTTTATGCCAGTACCATACTGTTTTGATTACTATAGCTTTGTAATAAACTTTGAAATCAGGAAGTATGATGCCTCCAGCTTTGTTCTTTCTCAGAATTGCTTTGGCTATTTGAGATCTTTTGTGGTTCCATATGAATTTTAGGCCTGTTTGTTCTATTTCTGTGAAAATGTCATTGGAATTTTGATAGGGATTATATTGAATCTATAGATGGCTTTGAGTAGTTGGACATTTTAACAATGTTAATTTTTCTGAGCCACGAAAATGGAATATCTTTCCGTTTATTTGTGTCATCTTCAATTTCTTTCATCAATGCCTTGTAATTTTCATTGTATAATGCTTTTACCTCCTTGGTTAAATTTATTCCTAAGTATTTTTTTCTGTTGCTATTGTGAATGCGATTGTTTTCTTTCTTTCTTTTTCAGATAGTTTGTCATTAGTGTATAGAAATGCAACTGATTTTTGTATGTTGATTTCTGTATTCTGAAACTGTACTAAGTTTATTAGTTCTAATAGTTTTTTGGTGGAGTCTTTAGGGTTTTCTATGTATGAGATCCTATCTGCAAACAGAGACAGTCTTATGTTTTTCTTTCCAATTTGACTGCCTTTTTTTTTTCTTTTTCTTGCCTAATTGCCCTGGCTAGGACTTCCAGTACTATGTTGAACAGAAGTGGTGAGTTTGGGCATCCTTGTCTTCTTCCTGTTCTTCATGAGAAACCTTTCAAACTTTCACCTTTTGACTATGATACTTGCTGTGGATTTGTAATATATGGTCTTTATTATGTTGAGGCACGTTCTTTCTATATCCAATGTGTTGAGAGTTTTTAATGATGAGAGGATGTTGAATTTTGTCAAATGTTTTCTTTTCTGCGTTGATTGAGAGGATCATGTAATTTTTATCATTCATTTTGTTAATGTGCTATGTCACATTTATTAATTTGCATATGTTGAACTAGCCTTGCATCCCAGGGATCAATCCCACTTGACCATCATGTATGATCCTTTTTTCCCCAGTTTTATTGAGAAATAATTGACATACATCACTGTATAAGTTTAAGGTATACAGCATGGTGGTTTGATTTATATATATTTTGAAATGATTACCACAATGGGTTTAATTAACATCAATCATCTCATATAGATACAATAAAAAGAAAAGAAAAAAATTGCCTCCTTGTGATGAGAACTCTTAGGATCTACTCTCTTAACAACTTTCCGACGTATCATATAGTAGTGTTAACTATAGTCATCATGTTGCACATTGTATCCCTAGTACTTATTTGTCTTATAATTGGAAGTTTGTAACTTTTGACCACCCCCTTTAATTCCCCCTCCCCCTGCCTCTAGTAGTCACAAATCTGATCTCCTCTTTTCCTATGAGTTTGGTGGGGGTATTTTTGTTTCTTTTTTTTTTTTTTTTTTTTTTAAGAATCCACATATAAGTGAGATCATACAGTATTTGTCTTCCTCTGTGTGACTTATTTCATTTAGCCTAATGCCTTCAAGGTCCTTCCATGTTGTTGCAAATAACAGGATTTCCTTGTTTTTTTAATGGCTGAATAATATTCCATTATATATATATAATCTTCCATTATATATATATTATATTCCATATATATATAATATTCCATATATATGTGAGAGAAAGATAACTTCTTTATCCATTTGTCCATTGATGGATACTTAGGTTGTTTCCATGTCTTAGATATTGTAAATAATGCTGCTATGAACATGGGGGCGCTGAGTTTTTTTCTAATCATGAATGGGTGGTGAATTTTGTCAAATGCTTTTTCTGAATTTGCTGAGAGGATCATATGGTTCAAACGCTTTTTCTGAATTTGCTGAGAGGATCATATGGTTCAAATGCTTTTTCTGAATTTGCTGAGAGGATCATATGGGTTTTTTCTCCTTTTTCACTTAATGTGGTATATTACATGATTTGACAATCAAATATTGAACAAATCATTCATTCCTGGGATAAACTGCACTTTGATGCAGTGAACATTTTTATTTGCTGGATTCTATTTACTAATATTTTGTTAAGAATTTTTACATTTATTTTCATGAGGCATACCAATTTGTAGTTTTCTTGTAATGTTTTTGTCAGGTTTAGTATTAGGGTAACTCTGACCTCTTAAAATGAGTTGTGAAGAGATCTCTCTTCCTCTATTTTTCTGAAGAAGTATATATAAGATTGATATTACTTCTTCCTTAAATATTTGATAGAATCCACCAGTGAAACCATCTGGGTCTAGATTTTTTTGTAGGTTTTTATTACAATATTAATTATATTCCCTAATATAATTCTATAGAAATTTTCTATTTCTTCTCTGTCAGTTTTGTTAAGTAATGTCTTGCAAGGAATTTCTCCATTCATCCATTTGTTGAATTTATTGACCTAAAGTTTTTCCCAGTAATATCTTTTAAATGTCTGTAGGATCTGTAATGATATTCCCTCTTTCAATTTTAATGTTAGTAAATTGTGGTGTTTTTCTGATCAGTCTTGCTAAGGATTTATCATTTTGATTACCTTTTTCAAATAACTTTGTTAATTTTTCTTTCTGATTATTATTTTTTCTATTTAATTGAATTTTGCACTTAATTATTTTTCCTTTCCATTTATTTTAACTTTTCTTTTTTAAATTCTTAAGGCAAAACTATATAATTTTTTTCAAACCTTTCTTTTCTAATATAGTCAGTAAATTTTACACTTTCCTTTAATAACTGATTTAGTTACTTCCCACAGATTTTGATATAATTTATTTTCATTATCTTTCAGCTGAATAATTTTTAATTTTCCTTTTGTTCCTTTGACCTGTGGGTTATTTTAGATGTGTGATATTTAATTTTCAAACATTTGAAAACTTTCTAGACATCTCATTATTAACTTCTAATTGAGTTTCATTGTTATCAGATAATACACTTTATAAGATTTCAAACATTTTTATTAATGAGTTATATTTCACCACTTAGCATATAGTCTGTCTTGATGAATATTGTATGTGGAGTTAAAAAGTTGTTTTCTGACATTACAGAGTATAGTATTCTATAAATGTCATTTAGGTCCAGTTCATTGATAGGGTTGCTCATATCTTCTGTGTTTTGGTAGTTTCTTTTCAACTTCTATCAGTTACTGAGAAAAGGGTGCAACATGTCCAACCGATAGGGTAGATTTCTCAATTTCTCCTTTTAGTTCTGTCAGTGTTTACTTCATGTATCTTGTAAATCTATCATTAGGACCATACACATTTAGAATGATTATGTTTAACTCTTAAGGTACCTTTTTATCACTTGCAACATTTCTGTTTATCTCTGGTAATAATCTTTGTTTCATAATCTGCTTTGTTCAGTATTAATACACTCTGGCTTTCTTTTTACGTTATTTTACTTTCAATCTATTTGTGTCTTTATATTTAAAGTGTAACACCTGCAGAAAGTATATTTTTGAGTCTCATTTTTATCCAGTTTGATAATAAATGATTCTTACTGTGCTTCTTCCATGTATATCTAATGTATTTATCGATATGACTTATTTTAATTCTATAATTTGCTGGTTGTATTTTAGTTGTTTTATGTGTTCTTTTCATTCATCCGTTCCTCCTTTTCTGCTTTCTTTTGGGTTAATCACATATTTTTAGTATTCTATTTCATTTTCTCTATTGTCTCTGTCATGCTCTGCTTGGCCTCCACCTCTCTGTGTTGAGGTTGGAACTGTACACTAATAGAGAACATGGTTCTCATCTCCTCTGTTGCTCTTCTTTGAGTATTGCATTCTGTGTTGTCTTTTGTTCAGTGCCTGAAGACAGTTGCTTCATATACTTTGTAAAGTTTTATAACTGTCTACAGTGGGAGGGCAAGTCTGGTACCACTTATATCAGCATAGCTGGAAATGGGATTCCGAGGCTTGCTTTTTAGCTTCTCCCAGTCTTCTTTTTTGGTCCTTTTTCTACATCATGGCCTTCTCCCTCCTTTTCCTATCCCCCTCGCAGATATCCTGCTTCTAGTGTCTTACTCTCAGGAGCTATGAATAAATAACTTTAATAAGTTATAAAAGCTTATTAAAGCTTTTATAACTTATTATAAAAGCTGATAAAAGCTGAGGGTGTGATATTTTCCTGAGTCATTTTCATGATTATTGGGATGCTAGAAGATTTTATAGCCTCTAAGATTCATAGGACTTCATCTCTGGTAGTGGAATGAATACAAGTAAGCTATGCTTCTTGGATGTTTATTGGATATCTACTATGTAGTAGCTATCTTGAAAATATCCATCATAATGCTAACCCATATGTTTCTGTCTACTTTCTCTACTTTTATGACCAAAACTGTAGGAAGGAGTATGGGATTTGATGGCTAAATGAACACCTTGAAGTGCCAGCACAAATCCTTTGTGGGTCAAAAGAGGAAAGCCAGGGAAAGGATAGAGTGAGAGCTGTAACAGTTGAGATTTCAGTGTAAGAACTGAACTCAAGAACAGACAAAGCAGAAAGAGGCAAGGCATTTGGAAATACATCTCCCACATTCATAGTTGAGCTTCTCTAGTCTTCACCACCTATTACTGGGCTGAGCAAAAATTTCTGTTTTTACTTCTGACTGCCTCTTATCTCTTCTTGCTGTTTTCTTGGCTTTTCCCTTTATCATGCATCTTGATGAGTATATTGGTATTCTTTTTTCTAGTTTGGCATTCTGTAGATTTACCAGGCAGTGAATTTTGTCTACCAGGAATTGATTTGGGTATTATCTTAGGCACTTCCACCATATTGGGATTCTCACTTATTTTAATAACTTAGAACTTCCTTTCCAAATAGCCTATTTAATAAATACATTATAAAAAATTTTATATGGACTCTATTTATGATTTATGGTAAACTAAAAAGAACACTAAATCATGAATCAAGAAATGGAAATTCTGGTCCTAGTTCTGTCATTAAGTGTATGACCTTTGGGAAGCCATTTAATGTGGAAACTAAGCTTAGATGGTCCTTAAGGTCTTTTCCAACTGTAAGATTCCATATGCAAGTAAGATTCCTTTATTTCTTCTTCTTCTCTCATTTTTGGAGATGAAGAATACATTTCTCTTTTACGACTCCTTGGTATTACTTATACATGAGAACAGAATATGTCCCAGTGGACAAACTTGTAAGCCCAACACAAACTTACTCCCTGTCCTCTGCCTTGCCTTAATCCTTTTGTCTCCTTTACCCCCAGTATCCTTCAGCATCTTTCCAGATGATTCTGGTATGATTGACTACCATTAAAAAAGAAAGAAAGAAAGGTGTTATGTCAAACTGAAATGTTTGTTTTTTTCCATTGTCTTTCCAGATCAGACTTCAGCCTACTTTTTAAAACACTTTTTCATAGCTTTGAGAGTATCTTGTAAAGTCAGAACTTGCATTTTTGTATATCAGTGATTCTGAGTAGCTTGGTGACCAACAAAACAACTGCATCGATTCCCAGTCTTAAGAAGTAGCCCTTAGAGAAGCAATGTTCTCAGCTAAGACTGCATTGCTGGTGCAGTATAAAGAAAAATGTTTATCAACGTCTCCCTGGAAGCCAAAAGGACTGCTTCAATCCTGAAGTGGCAGACTTTGTCCTTAACTAAGCAAAAGGGAACAATAAAAGTTCAGCGTATAGCCAAGTGGGCTGTGTGTGTGCATGTGTGTGTGTGTGTGTGTGTGTGTGTTTACAAAAGTAGAAGAAAGAACTTTTTGAAACTATGTTGATGTTGTGCCTTATGCTGACTGGTGATCTTTAAAAGAAAAAGGTTTTTGCTATAAGTACAAGGAGTTAAGAATTTTTTCCAGTGTCATAGGTAAAAGTATTATTATAATTACTTGACATTTAGAGAGTATTTACCTCTCAGTAAACCCAGTTCTACTTAAAGTTTAAGTTCTTAAAAAACAATTATGGTAAGCTTGACACATTAAGGCTCTATTCAGAACATGCCAAAAGATCCAGTTCATTCTATCGAAAATTCAGCCTCTAATCTGGTTGGTTTGATTCTAGAAATCAAATTTCTATTTCCCACTAGATCATAAACTGCATAAGGGCAGATACTACGTGTTATTCGTACTGTTTTTGTAGTTCCTAGGACAGTCATGTACTAAATACTTTTTGAAATGAATTGAATTAGACTGAACTGAACTGAAAGTTTAGTGAGATTTAACAAATGAAGAATAAAGAATCCAGAGAAAATGACTTCCTCTTTTCATATAATAAGTCCAAAAAGAGATCTGCAACAATTGAGTTCTTTTGGTTCTACCTTCAGTGATCTCCAGGCTAGGCTCTCTTCTTCAACCACACAGGATTAACTGCTGTACCAAATGATGCTGTCAGCTAATAGAATTCTGAAACCTGTAGTCCCATGCAAATAAGTCCTGCAGTCCTAAGACTCCTGATGGTTTGACCCACTAAATCAACCAGACTGTGTAGAACAGATGTTCCTTCACACCTAGTAGTATTCAACCACATGGTCCAAACAAGAGAAACATCAAAAATGGTTTAATATTATAATAAGCTAAAAAACTTATTTTGTGAATAATATATTGTATTTGGCAAAACCAAGAAAGAATTCATTTTTGCTCAGTCTTTAATATCCTCAAGTGTAATCATTAAACTCTTGTTACATTTAATACCTAGTGTGGTTAAAGAGGATTGGACTGAATTGATAAAATGATAATTACATCTCTGTGCTATTTGCATTTGACTAGGAACATTTAATTTTCTTGCAAGTGTAGGAAATTAAAGGGCTGAGATTCTAATTGGAAATAGGTGCATAGAAGTTTAAGTGGGAATTTCCAACAAAAATCACATGAGAGTCAACTTGAGAAAATAGAGGTTATAATGAGGGATTAGGAATCATTAAACTTTATGTTTAAGGTTGAAGAAATTATAAAAGCACACCCAGTTGTTCATCCTTAATATCCATTACCACTATGAGTCTCGGAATGACTGATATATCCTTGCTACTCAGTGTGGACATTCACCAGCATCAGTAGTCACTTGGGAGCTTGTTAGAAATGCCTCACCCAGACCTACTGAATTAGTTATATATTGCTGTGTAGTAAATTGCCACAAATTTAGCAGCTTAAAACAACACACTATTATTTCATAGTTTTTGTGGGTCAGGAATCTGGGCACACCTTAGCTGGGTCCTCTGCTCAGGATCTCGCAAGGCTGCAATTAGGATGTCAGCCAGGGCTGGGCTGTGATCTGAGGCAAGGAGTTCTTTTTCAGGCTCACGTGGTTGTTGGCAGATTTCATTTCCTTGTAGCTGTAGAACTCATAGAAGCTTACTTCTTTCTTTTTTTTTTTTTTTTTTTTTTTTTTAGAAGCTTGCTTCTTCAAGGCCAGCATGAGAGTCTCTGACCTTCCCCCTCTGTCCTCTAGACCCTCTTGTAATGGGCTCCCTTAATTACGTCAGGCTCACCCAGGACAAGCTAGTATTTCTTGTCCATTGCTATGTACACTACACTGTGCTTGGCACTTAGCACGTGTCATTACATTTAATTCTCATGATAACTCTACCAGTGGGATGGTAGCATTATTATTTTACTGATGAAGAAACTGAGGATCAAAGAGATTAAGATCATACACCTAGTATATGGACCTAGGAGTCGAAGCAAGCATGCCTGACCGGATTTTTCTACCAAATCATGCTGTGTCCAAAGTGGGAGGAAGGGGCTGCCCAAAGAGAAAGCCCTTAAAGACACAGCTCACAATTTTGTCAAACCCCAGTGGGTGAGGGGTTCGAAGACACCTTTCTTTGCCTACCTTGAAAGAAACTGGGAACTCCTGGGTTCCCTGGAGCTTTCGGAAACCAGTAAGTGGAGATGTGACCAGTAGAGAGCACCGCTCTCTCCCAGCAGCCTCTGCTGCATTCACTGAGATTTCCGGGAAGAAGACTGTGACCTGAATATGCTGTCAGTGTTCTGAGAAAGCCAACTTAAGGCACCCAGCCTGCTGATGAAGAGAAAGGCTCCATTTGGTGAGTGCATTGAAGTTCTTGAAAGCCAAAGTGAGGGTAGAATAAATGCCAACTTCACTTTTCTTTTATAATTTTGTATTAAGATATTTTAGAAATGTTGATTAATTTTGGTGAACAGATATCTCCAAGGCTGACATTATTGAAATTTTAAAAATTTTGTTCTTGCTAGATTATTTATTTTGGTTTTAGCATTAAATGTCATCTCAGGTCAGTCTCTAAAAGGGGTTTGTTTAATTCCTAATTGTATGGAAAGCATAGTTTAGTGAATTGTATTGGTGCACTGCCTGTTTAAGTAAGGCCTTACCAGGTGAATCTAAAGCCTAGTTTTATTTTGGTTAAAGAAAAAAAAAATCTATCAATAATCCATTTTGTGAGTTTTCTCAATTTATTATCAGGCAAGCACAAGACATTAATGTATTCTTTGGATTTACTTCCTAATTATAAAAGCTGCTTCTTTGCAAGAAGAAAAAGAAAAGAAAATAGGGATAGCAGACTTCACATCAGAAAATGTGGTGCTATTCTTTTTCTTTCTATTTTGTTTTTGTTTTTTTCTGGCAAAAGTTGACTACTTCAGATATTCTCCAGATAGCTTTCAGGATAGTACTGATCTCTTCAAAACCAGAAAACATTTAGGATTTTATCTCTAAGTTGCTTTGTAGAGATAGAAAGTAGATTAGTGGTTGTATAAGGCTAGGGTTGTTAGGAGAGTTACGGGGTAAATGCTATAGGGCAGGAGGTTTGTTTCTTTTGGGCAGTAATGTCAGTGTTTTAAAATTGATTTTGGTGATGGATGCACAAGTCTGTGAAAATACTTAACAGCTATTGAATGGTATGCTTTAAATGAGTGAATTTGTTGGTATGTAAACTATATGTCAATAAAGCTTTTTTTTTGATGCTTTGTATCAAATTTTAGTGGATGAGAACAGGTCTCAGATTGAGATTAAAACACTGTATTCCAAATAATACCAAATCTGCAGCATAAGCTTTAAACTAATTTTATAGGAGGATGGTCAGGAACCTTATTTGTAGATTTTCTCTTCACTTTCTTCCCTCCATGAGGAAGGAAAAACGATAATCAGCTCCCTAAGAGATACTGCTTTGACCCAACCCCTGAATGAGTGGAAGTAATTACTTTTGGCAGAGCTGAAAAAGCAACTGCCAAAGAGTGTCATGTAAACTATTGTTGGCTAGTCTTCTTGCCGTCATGGGCCCTGAAGCTCAGAAGGATTTTATAAAGTGGGAGAGTGGTTTTATTTTGATCCACAGAATGAGTATGGAGTGTATTTGGTCAAAATTAGTTGAAAGATGAGTGCGGCTTACTTGGCTCCTCCTTCCATGCTCCCATCTCTCTTCCCTCCCAATTTCTAATGTCTTATGTTTCTTCAGTGCCTCTGGAGAACAGGGCTCACTTCTCTAACTTCTTCCCACAGATATTTCCATGGTTTTTAGGCAGCAGCTCAGCACAGTGGAAAGAGCACTGACTTTGGAATAAGTGCTGTGATTGACTTCTGGCTCTCTCAGTTACTCTGCTACCTTGGGAAAAAATAATTTTTAACTTCTCTCAACTTGTTTCATTTCTCAACTGGGGACATAGTTCACATAGAGTGGGTATGAGGTTTACCTGGTGCTCAGTAATAAATGGTAGCTGTTACTATACATATTATTCACTGCATATCAATCTGGAACGTTTCCCGTTTCATGGTTTTTAAACAGATTTAAGGCTTCTGGGTTCTGTGCCTATAAGTCGAGATGCCACTATCACATTTTACATCCTTGCAGCTCAGTAATATATGAATTAGGCTATCTAGTAGAATACCATGAGGTCTTTCCTAGAAATGTTCAATGTACCCATTTGCTAGGAAGATGTAATTACGAATGTGATTAACTGGTCCTATGTTCTCTATGAGGGAAGGAGGGATGGGGACAGTTCATGTTAAAATAGTCAGCAAAACAAGAAAATGTTTGGAATACAGAAGAATGCTTTATATATATATATATATAAAATATACACACACATATATATATAATTTCTTTTTGTCTTGGGTTTAAATGGTATGATATATCTCACAATCTACAAGGTGGTGGACATCAGGTATAGCTTTCTCATTCCATTCAACTTGTCCCCAAACCTCATGGATGTGGGGCCTTAATACTAATTTTTGAGGTACATCATGTAGCCAGTGCTTCAGTTCTATCTATTTTCTTCCATCCCTCATAGTTTCTTGATCATTTAAAAACCAAACAAAGTCCTGCCTTTGTGTCGGGCCATATGATAGAAATTGTCAGTAAGTTTGTGTCCTTTGTTCAGTTCAGCTACTGGATGGAAAGCTGGGGGCTTTGGATCTTTGAGGTGGGAGGAAGGGATGAAAGTAAGCTCTCAATGACATCTGTGCTGCAGGTGAATGCTTGAAAAAACAAAACCAGACCCTTTACAGTAGGAAAAGTAGTCTCCTCTCAACATTATATCCTACACTTTATCATGCTTTTTTAAAAAAAACTGTATCTTCTTTTCAGCCTCAAGTTATGTCACAAAAGTTCCCTTTTATAGCCTCCAGCTTTCATAATCTCCAGGAAGACAGTTGTGAGGAGGAAATACATCTTGCCCTGCAAAAAAATTAATAAAAAATGGGACATTCAGGCGGTGTGTTACATATATACGTGCAGTTTTATTTCCTCCTTTTAAATATAATGTGTTTTGAATATTTTTCCATGGACATATGTGTCATTTTTAATGTTTACATAGTATTTTATACACATATTATAATTTAGATATATAACTGTTCTCCAATTGTTTGGAGTTTGGGCTTTGCACTTAATATATATTCATAGACTGCTTTGCTAAGTCCCTAAGCACAGATCTAATAAAATAAAGACAAGTGGAAAGAATTTGGTGTGGGATTCCCAGGGCCACTTTCTACCTTCTAATATTCTTTATTTTATTGTGAATCCTTAGTGTGGCCATTTTTGTTTACATCACACTGATTTCTGGATTTTTATTATGAGAAGAGAAAATGGTTAAAAAGAAAAACTTGGTTGCTGACAAAAGCAGAAGCATTAGTGGTACGCTTTCATCATCCAACCTGAAACCAAGTAACATGAAGTAAAATACATTGGGCAGTTTTTACCAGAAGTCAGCACATCTGTCAGTGCAGAGCTAGCACTTTAAATGGATCTGTGTAAAGTGACTTAGCAAAGCAGTTTATGACTATATATTAGGTTTAAAGCCCAAACGAGAAGTTGTCACCTTTGTGACTTTCTGATGCGAATTCAATACAAAACATTCTGATCAAAGATCACAGGGGTGAAAGTAGAAGAAAACTGTAGCATAATCACATTCTAACTGTGATTTCTTATCTTACAGTTGACATCTTGGTAAGATGAATTTGTTCTCAGAATATCTTTATGAAATTTCAGTAAGTTATATCACTTTATCAAAATACAGACGCAATGGACAAAGTCGAAAGAATCACCTGGGCATTGCTTGGGAAAATTGTCATGGATGTTCATTTTTGTGGTTGAAATATATCTGAAAGTTAAGAAATGCATCACTCATCACACAGATGCTCAGCATGTGTGGGCCCAAACAACTGATCATTTCCATCCAAATACACTCTGTGGATAATGTCTAATAAACTTGTACTTCCCCTGTTTAACCCAAGCTAAAGCTCTCATTAGAGGCTTTTATGGTACAGGTAGAGTGGATTTAATTCAAATTAACCAAGATGTTTAACTCCTACTCTTTAAAAGTCTCAGTTCCAAGACTCCTCTTGGGTGACACAGAGGATAATACATCACTCAAGCATCATGTTGTTACTCAAACATCTTACAACCTACCTGGTAGTGGTGAGGGGAGAAAGAGATGGTGGCGCAGATATGACAAGGGCACAATGAGGAAGATTGTGATTAGTGTTGTAGAAAAATACATATGACCTGTTATGTAATTTCAGAAGAGGAAAGAAGAAAGGGAGGAGTTGGGGAGTTGGGGATAGGAAGGGAAATGTAGCAAGTTCAATGCCAGCCAATTGGGAGGCACTGTGAAAAGTAGTGGGGGCAATAGAAGGGTGAGTGAAAACACAATACTTGGCTTAAGGAGTCTATAATCTAGTGGGAGAAATAGACCCGAATATGGCATGCGCGTGTGTGCGAGCGCATACAGGCCATGATTGAAGTCGGAGTGTGGTAAGCAGAAACTCACATCTGTTCCGGGCCCTCCTGTGGACCGGGCACTGTACTTGAACTTTCCCTATTCTCAGAACAACCCTGAGGCTTAGTTTTTATTATCTCTATTTTACATAGGAGGAAACTGAGTTTATATAGTTAGTAAGTAGCAAAGTGAGTAATTTAAACCCACAGTCAGTAGCATTTTAATAGCTATCATTTATTGAGTACCTGCTAGATGCTTGCTATGAGTTATGCTTATGTTTTATAATTCTGCAAGGTGTGTATTAAAACCATCATTTTACAGATCAGGAAACTGAGAAAGACATTTAATAACTTTCCAAGATCACAGCTATTATTGGAACAATTAGGATTCAAATCTGGGTCTATCTGATTCTAAGGCCTGTTTTTTACAATGCGACTGCTCATTGGAGGGATAGAAGAGATTAATTATGAAGATCTTGAGCAGGTGGCTTTTGGAAAGGGTAACATTTGAGATAGGCTTTTAAAATGGCTAGAACTTACACAGGTAGAGTTGGAGTAGAAGAATATTTAAGGTGGCAGGACAAACACAGAGACAGCAGTGTAGTACAAGGCATATTTTGAAGAATGGGTTGAAGTGGTTTGGCATGGCTAGATTGTAAGGAACCTCAGACAAAAAGAAGATAGGAAACAGAGCTGGACACTGGAATAACTCCAGTATCATAAAGAGTTGTTTTTTTTTTTCTGTTTTTAATGAGGAAATATTGAAGGTCTTGAGCTTAGAATGGACACAGTCAGATCTGTGCCTTTGCTTATTATTGTCTGTTTCCCATCAGTAGGTTGAGAACTCCAAGAGAGCAGGGATTCTTTTCTGTTTAGTTCACTACTGTGCCCCTAATAACCAGAGTAGTGTCTAGAATATAATTAGAGCTGCTGTCTATAGCCCTGAGGTTTATAACCTGCATAATTTCAGTGGGTGGCATTCACATACACTACAATGCAAATAATGTCCCTGAGAGTTGTGCAGTTTTATAAATACTGGACATAATGGGCACTCAATAAAAATTTGTATGAATGAATGATTGATTAATTTGCTTTAGGCGAGTCTGGATGGAGTTTATAGGACGTATTGCAGGAGGGAGAGAATCAGGGAACAGGGAATGCTAGGACAATTTTTAAGTAGTCTAAGCAGGAGATAATGATCTGAGCTCCCTAATTGGAAGTAGAAAGGACAAGGTAGAGGCAAGACATGCATCCATGGTAGAATTAGTATGTTTTTTTGTTTTGTTTTTTTTTTACTGACTGGATATAGAAAGGGGAGGAGTATGGGCAAGGGAAAGTTGCAGATAACTCAAGGATTTTTAGCCTGAGTGCCTGAAGGATGACAATGGCACTGAATTAGAAAAGGAAAATAAGAAAGAGAAGCAAGTTTGACGGATGGGGTAGGTGGGTGGAAGATGAATTCAGAGATGTACATATTGAGTTTGAGGAGCCTCTGGGATACATAGATAGGTCTATCTATTTCCTGGCATTTGAATATACTGACCTGAAACTCAGCAGAGAGATCGAGGATAAGAAGATAGATTATGGCAGTTTTGAAGCCATGGGAGGAACGAAGATGTAGAGAAGTTGTGGAATGAGAAGAGGAGGCAGCAAAAAGTAGCCCCTTAAGAAATGCCTATAATATTGATAAAATAGTGGACAGTAAAAGCAAAAATACAAGGACCCTGAAGAGATACAGTCAGGATGCAGAATAGGAGCGTTAAGTGTCTCGGAAGCAGGAGAGATGGAGGTAGCCATCTTATGCTGACACCTGTCAAGAGGTCAAGCCAAAAAAGGACAGAGAAGAGGTCGCTGGATTTACTAATTGGAAGGGCATTTCTGTTGAGAGTAAATCCAGTAAACCAGTGAGGTTAGAAGCTAGATTGCAAGTTATTAGAGGGATGTGAGGTGAGGAAATGGAGACCGCAAATGACAAATGGAAGGATTAGAAAGATAGAACTGTACAGTAGGACCCTACTGTATAACATGGGGAACTCTACTCAGTACTCTGTAATGACCTATATGGGAAAAGAATCTAAAGAAGAGTGGATATATGTATATGTATAACTGATTCACTTTGCTGTATAGCAGAAACTAACACAACGTTGTAAATCAACTATATTCCAATAAAAATTAATTAAAAAAAGAAAGAACTGTAACTTGAAAAAGAAGCAGGGATAAAGAACAGTTACAGCACAGAGGAAGATTTGCATATGTCTATCGACTAGGGAAGGAATCAATGGAGATACTGAAGATGGAGATGATTGATGAAATAAGGTCCCAGAAATACAGGAAGAGATGGGAACAAGAGCACAGCAAAAAGGTTACAACCTAGGAAGGACACTTCTTTCAAGCTAGGAGGGAAGAGGAAAGGATAGGTAGAGATAGAAAATATAAAATGGAAGCAAGGCAATTTTTAGGAGTTCATGGTAGATGGCCTCAATCTTGTCTGTAAAGGAGAGGGCAACTCCATCTGCTAAGCTATGGACTCTTTCTTAGATTAAAAGGCTTATGGTATTAAAATACAAATACCCTTAAAGTTATTTGCATTTTGACAGCGAACTTTCACTATACTTAATTCACAACGTTACTAAATTCTGCTTAAATGTGTTTTTCAAAGTTTTGTTCTAGAAAGCTTAGTTTGGCAACTCTAAGCCCTTTATCAGAAAGCAGTCATATCAGAAAGCAGTCATATCAGAAAGCAGTCATATCAGAAAGCAGTTTTATATCTAATCCTATGTGTGATGGTTGCTATGGAAACAGTCGAATGCAAACTTCATTTTACATAACACCCAGCTAAGCTATTGATCAGGTGGGAGGGAGAGAGCTTCAAACCATTTCACTCAAGGAGTAGAAAAACAAGAAACATTAGAGAGGTGGTTAGGTGAAAAGAAACCTTTTGGTTGGGAAAAATACAGTTAAGGTTTTCACATATATAAATAGAGGGCTTAGGCGGTTGGGGCTTTTAACAAAGGTGTTGCAGTCCTGAGTGTTCAGAGGGTCAAGCAGGGAAGATGACAGAGAGCAGTAATAGATAAAACTAAGCTCACGGCAGTGAAGGAAGGGATAGGACTGGATCATTAAGTCCTAGTGAAATTAGAGCAGAACCAATGCCTGGGCTTCAAAATCGAATAGAGCCATTACATAGAAAAGAACCAGAGAAAAGTGGCAAAGCTGAAAAAAAAAACAAAAAAAAAACCAACCGTGTTTAACTGGAACACAGTTAATGTAAATCGCATACATCACTGAGCTTTTTTTTTATACTCATAAGAAAATATCAAGTAAAAATAAGGTTACTACCATTGGGTTTTATATAAGACTGCAGTTTGGGTCTACATGGAGACAGCAAAATCCCCTTTACTTTAGTCCCAGAGATAGTCTGGGACTATCTCTAGTCCCAGACCATGTTAGGGTGTTTATGGAACATAATCGGCTATAGCTAGGTAATTGTACCCCCGTCTCTCCATGTCCTGAGACAGAAATTCTCCAAAACCAGAAAGAAATGAATGTAAACTCAATACATTAGTATAGCCCAAGAAAAAAATGTCAGTCACAAAGGACCATATCAGCACAGAAACAGTACTGTCACAAAAGATAGATGTCCAAGGAAGTCACAGTAATTTGAATCTTTTAAATAATTCCCCTTGTTCTAAATCCATGCTCACCATGCGGGCTTTTTTGGTTAACGTTATATCATTCAATTGTTTATGCATTATAAAAGTCATATACAAACAGTATAAAGAATAAACTGAAAATTGACTATAGTGCTACCACCTAGAAATGAACATTGTTAATATTTTGGTATATTCCCTTCTCATTTTATGCTTTTAGAACTATGTAACTTGATACGGAGATATATTTCCCCAGGTACACAGAAATATATGTTTAATATATATACAAGTGTTACAAAATCGGAACATTATATAAATCAATATGGTGGTATTTTACTTAACATGCTGTAAAGAACTTTTCCCCCAAAATCCTTAAATATCTTTTGAGAACATGATTTTAAAGGTTCCTTAGGAGCATGTAGCAGGGAAACATAATTTATTTCATCAATTCCTTATTGTTAGAAAACTGGCTTATTTCCAGTTTTTTTACATTTAGAAATCTTTGATCAACACCTTTGTCCATAAATCTTAGTGTATATTTATGAAAGTAGAATTTTTAGGTTGATGTTTATGTACATTGTTAAGGTTTTGTTAAATATTGCCAGACAGCCTTAAAGGATAAGTTTTCAGAGGGACATATTTTAGATTAGAGATTATGCAGATTTTAAGGCTTTTGATTAATAATGACAAATTTCCCTCAGAAAGATTTTAGCAGTTCATCCTCTCAACCAGTATGTGAAGTCTGTTTGTCCCTTAGTCACATCAACACTGGATACCAACATGTTTTTACATGTTTGTAAGATTCATAGGTGAAAAAATTGGTGTCTGGATTTAATTTATGTTTTGGATAAGTTTGGACACTTTTACATGTTTATTTACCTTTTGTCTTTATTTGTGAATGTTCTGTTCATGTCTTTTGTCCAAATTTCTTTCTTTTTTTTTTAAATTTTATTTATTTATTTATTTATGGCTGTGTCGGGTCTTCGTTTCTGTGCAAGGGCTTTCTCTAGTTGCGGCAAGTGGGGGCCACTCTTCATCGCGGTGCGCGGGCCTCTCACTGTCGCGGCCTCTCCCGTTGCGGAGCACAGGCTCCAGACGCGCAGGCTCAGTAGTTGTGGCTCACGGGCCCAGTTGCTCCGTGGCATGTGGGATCTTCCCAGACCAGGGCTCGAACCCGTGTCCCCTGCATTGGCAGGCAGATTCTCAAGCACTGCGCCACCAGGGAAGCCCCAAATTTCTTTTGAGTTATTCATTTTTGACTTATTGTTTGCCAGAAATCCTTTACATATAATGTTAACCCTTTATGTGTAATGTATGTAACAAATATATTTTTCCAGGCTCTGATTTGCCTCTGACTTTATGGAGCTTTTATGCATAAAAGTTTATCATTTTTAATATAGTCAAGTATGTGAATCATTACCTTTATGGCTTCTTTCAGTGCTTTTGTATTTTTTAAAAAATTTTTCTTCTGTTGAGTCAGATACATTTTTACCTTTTATTCTGCTTTTTATCATTTTATTCATTATATTAAATTTTAATGTATCTGGTCTATGTGTATGTGTGTGTGTATATATACACACATATATTTGCAAGGACTTTTTAACTATAAAAAATTGGGTTTTTTTTTGTTCTTGAGCCTCATCCCCTAACCCTCTACTGGAGTTAAATATTAATTCAAAGGCAATTCAGAGGCCATATTACTAAATAAGATGCAATGGTTTGTTATCAATCACGTAAATTTTTTTGGTGATTAGGAATCAATGTATTAAGCAGTTTATATCATAATATGATAGTTTTACTGTGTAGTAGTTTTGTTTTAGGAAATTGGTTGAGGGTTTTCAGTAAAGTATATTGCACTATAATTTTTTCCCATTTAAAGAATTGGAAATGTTGCAGTTATTTCCAATATTGCAGTTAACTATTCTTGGTTAGGTCTTTTACACAGAATATCTGATTTTCAGATATTGATTACTGATGTTAAATAGAAGGTGGCTGTATCTCTTCAACATCATACTCCTATACACATCCAAATGTAACAATTTTGGGAAACTCAGTTCTTTTATATTCATTGTGTGAATAATGTGTCAATGTAACGTATTCTGATAATTGTTTCTTTTAAAATATATTTAGGATCTGGTACCCTTTTTTCCCAAACTTTTTTAGTTCTGCAGTTTATCCTTATAAATGAATTGCTACTTGAAATAAAAAAATCTAGTTGTACTTTGTGTTGTAATTCAATGAACTTATATGTTAAATTTTGGAAAGTTTGCAATTCTGTCCACATTTATTCTTCCTATCAAGGAACTTTTATTAAAGTAAGGTTGTATGTCCTTTAGGAAAATTTTGAAGATTTTCTCATGTAGCCATTGCACTTTTCTTCTTTTCTTGTTAATTTTTTGCATTAATTTTTATTTACATATATGTATATACATATGTATATGTAATGAATTATGTATGTATAGTGGGATTTCATACACGTGAAAAACATTAATATTCATATTATAAGGAATGGAATTTTCCTTACTATATCTTCTATTTCTAGCATCTAGAGTAGCTCTTGGTACATCTCATATTTATTCAGATGATCCTCTAGTTTTCTAAGTAGTCATTATCTATAAATAGTGATAATTTATTTCCTTTCCAATAATTTTATGTTTGCTTTTTGCAACTTATTATTCAAAACTTTCAGATATTTTTTTTAAGTTCGGAATGGGTGTGGAATTTTATCAAATGCCTTTTGAGCAGCTATATAAATTTTTATGTTGTTTTTTCTGCTATGTCTTAGTGATACTGTGATTCATTAAGTATGCCTAGTAAGAAACCATACCTGCATTCATTGCATAAACACAAGTCAGATATATTATTTGCTAGTACTTTATAGTATTTTTCATACATTTATTAATAATTTATTAATAATATATTTCATATATATAATAATCATATATTATATGATTGTTTTGTAATGTCTGTTTTTTCCAGTATTTGTTAAATTTTGGTATCAAGGTATCTAAATTTCATGAAATCATTTGAGAAACTCCCATTTTCATCTATGGTCTAAAATAATTTCTGTGCCATGGAAATTATATGCTACTTAAAATTTATAGATCTATCTGGGCTTGGAAACCTCTTTGATGATAGTTGTTTCACAACATTACCATTTTTATCCTATGGTTATTGATCTTCTCAGATATGTTGATCTTCTACTAACTAACTGTGTTAATCCAGTCTTTTAGAAAATTACTCATTTAATTTTTTCACATTTATATTTGTATTATTTTTATTAGACACTATTTTTGTAGAGCAGTTTTAGGTTCACAGCAAAATAGAAGGGAAGGTGCAGAGATATCTCCTATCTGGTCTACCATACACATGCACAGCCTTCTCCATTATCAACATCCCCCAACAGAGTGGTATACTTGTTACAATTGATAAGTCTATACTGACATATTATAATCACCCAAAGTCCATAATTTACATTAGAATTCACTCTTTTTTCTCTTCCAGTTTTATTGAGATATAATTGACATACAGCACTGTATAAGTTTAAGGTGTACAGCATAATGCTTTTTTTTTTGGTTTGACTTTTTTTCCCATTTTTTAATGGACATATAATTTACAATATTAGTTTCAGGTGTACATCATAGTGATTCAGTATTTTTATAGACTATACTGTTTTTTAAGTTATTTCAAAATAATGTCTTTATTTCTCTGTGCTGTACATTATATCCTTGTTGCATATATATTTTATAACTAGTAGTCTGTATTTCTTAATCCCTCCTTCCCTCTCCCCCCTGGTAACCACTAGTTTGTTCTCTATATCTGTGAGTCTGTTTGGGTTTGATTGCTTTATTTATTTATTTTTTTTAATTTATTTTATTTATTTATTTTTGTCTGCATTGGGTCTTTGTTGCTGCGCGCGGGCCCCCTCTAGTTACGGCGAGTGGGGGCTACTCTTTGTTGCTGTGCGCAGGCTTCTCATTGCAGTGGCTTCTCCTGCCGTGGAGCATGGGCTCTAGGCACGCGGACTCAGTAGTTGTCGCTCTTGGGCTCTAGAGCGCAGGCTCAGTAGTTGTGGCACACGGGCTTAGTCGCTCTGCAACATGTGGGATCTTCCCGGACCAGGGATCGAACCCGTGTCCCCTGCATTGGCAGGCGGACCCTTAACCACTGTGCCACCAGGGAAGCCCCTGATTGTTTTATTTTTTTAGATTCCACATATAAGTGGTAACATAAGAGTATTTGTTTTTCTCTGTCTGACTTATTTCACTAAACATAATACTCTCCAGGTCCATCCATGTTGCTGCAAATGGCAGAATTTCATTCTTTTTTATGGCTGAGTAATATTCTATTGTATATGTATAACATGTCTTCTTTATCCATTAGTCTGTTGATGGGCACTTAGGTTGCTTCCATAGTTTGGCAGTTGTAAATAATGCTGCTATAAACATTGGGGTGTATATATCTTTTCGAATTAGTGTTTTCATTTTCTTTGGATATATACGGAGGAGTGGAATTGCCGGATCATATAGTAGTTCTATTTTTAGTTTTTTGAGGAGCCTCCGTACTGTTTTCCATAGTGGCTGCACCAATTTGTATTCATACCAACAGTGGGGTTCCCTTTTCTCCATATCCTCACCAACATTTGTTATTTGTAGACTTTTTGATGATAGCCATTTTGACAGGTGTGAGGTGATATCTCATTGTGGTTTTGATTTGCATTTCTCTGATGATTAACGACGTTGAGCATTTCTTCATGTACCTGTTGGCCACCTGTATGTCTTTTTTGGAAAAATGTCTATTCAAGTCTTCTGCCCATTTGTTAATTGGTTCTTTGTTCTTTTGAAATTGAGTTGTATGAGCTGTTTATAAATTTTGGATATTAACCCCTTATTGGTCATATCATTTGCAAATATTTTCTCCCATTCACTAGGTTGCCTTTTCATTTTGTCAATGGTTTCCTTTGCTGTGCCAAAGCTTTTAAGTTTAATCAGGTACCCCATTTTTTTCTTTTATTTCTTTTGCCTTAGGAGACAGATCCAAAAAAATATTGCCACGGTTTATGTCAAAGATGTTCTGCCTGTGTTCTCTCCCAGGAGTTTTATGGTTTCAGGTCTTACATTTAGGTCTTTAATCCATTTTGAGTTTATTTTTGTATATGGTGTGAGGAAATGTTCTAATCTCATCCTTTTACATACAGTGTCCTGTTTTCCCAGCACCATTTATTGAAGAGACTGTCTTTCCTCCATGGTATAGTCTTGCCTCCTCTGTCATAGGTTAATTGACCATAAGTGTGTGGGTTTATTTCTGGGCTCTCTATTCTATTCCGTTGATCTATGTGTCTGTTTTTGTGCCAGTATCATGCTGTTTTGATTACGGTAGCCTTGTAGTATAGTCTGAAGTCAGGGAGCATAATACTTCCAGATTTATTCTTTTCTCTCAAGATTGCTTTGAGAATTCAGGGTCTTATGGGCATTTTAAGAATATTAATTCTTCCAGTCGAAGAACACAGGATGTCTTCCCATTTCTTTGTTTCATTTTCAAGTTACTTCATCAATTTTATAGTTTTCAGAGTACAGATCTTTCACCTCCTTGGTTAAGTTTATTCCTAGGTATTTTATTCTCTTTGATGTGACTGTAAATTGAATTGTTTCCTTAAGTTCTCTTTCTGATAGTTCATTATTAGTATATAGAAATGCAACACATTTTTGTATATTAATCTTGTGTCCTGTAACTTTACTGAATACATTTATTAGTTTGAATAGTTTTTTCATGGAGACTTTAGGATTGTCTACATATGATATTATGTCATCTGCAAATAGTGACAGTTTTCTTTCCCTTCCAATTTGGACACCTTTTATTTCTTATTGTCTGGCTGCTGTGGTTAAGACTTCCAATATTATGTTAAATGGAAGTGGCGAGAGTGGGCATCCTTCTCTTGCTCCTGATTTTTAGAGGAAAAGCTTTCAGCTTTTCAACATTGTGTATGAAGTTAGCTGGGGGTTTGTCATAAATGGCCTTTATTATGTTAAGATATGCCTCCACTATCCCCACTTTGATGAGAGTATTTATCATGAAGGGATGCTGAATTTTGTCAAATGCTTTGTCTGCATCTATTGAGATGATCATGTAATTTTTATCCTTCCTTTTGTTAATGTGGTGTATCACATTGATTGATTTGTGAATATTGAACCATCCTTCTGTCCCTGGAATAATTCCCACTTGATCATGGTGTATGATCTTTTTTATTTATTGTTGAATTCTATTTGCTAATAGTTTGTTGAGGATTTTTGTATCTATATTCATCAAAGACATTGGCCTGTCGTTTTCTTTTTTTGTATTGTCTTTGGTTGGTTGGTATGTAGGTAATGATGGCCTGGTAGAATGAAATTATGGCTGAAAACTTCCCAAGCCTGCTGTTCATTCCTTCTAGTGAGTTTTTTATTTCAGTTATTGTATTGTTCAATTCTGACTGGTTCTTTTTTATATTTTTTAGTTCCTTGTTAAAATTCTTACTGTGTTCATCTATTCTTGTCCCTAGTTCAGTTAGCATTCTTATTACTACCTCTTTGAATTCTTTATCTAGAAAATTGTTTATTTCTGTTTCATTAGTTCTTTTATTCAGGGCTTTTCTGTTGCTCTTCCAATTAAGACAAATTCCTCTGTCTTTTCATTTTGCTTATCTTTCTCTGTCTCTGTGAAAACAGGTGAAACAGTTACCTATGGCAGTCTTGGAGGGATGTCCTAATGTGGGAGCTTCCCTATAGAGTCTGCATGTGCCCAGTTGCGTGGGTGGGAGAGCTGGATTTGACAGGAACACAAGTCATATCGTTTCTCAGGATTTGCTGCCAGCTATTACCTTGGTAGGATATGGGGCTGGAGAAGGAGGGGGAGGACCAGAGCCAGGGGTGAGGTGGGGCTTCACCTCTGCTCAGTGGCTGTCACCATTCTATTGAGGGTGGGGTCAGCTCCAAAATTGCTGGGGCAGAAGCCCTGAGGGTCAGGTCTGAGCTGGCTCAGTTCACTTTAAGTGTGTGCTCTTCCGCCTCCCAGTACCAGCCACCCCAGCCCCCAGAGGGGAGCAGTGCTGGAGTAAGAGGGACCAGTGTGGGTATTTAGCGAGGGTTGAGGCATGGGGTGTGGCAGTCTGGCTGCCATCAGAGATCTGGTCTTACTCTGGTGCTCCACCTGCACAATTGACAGTAATGGCTACCCCCTCCCTCTTCAGACACCTCTTAGCATCTGAGCCATTACAGTGACTCACAGCCAAGTGTTTTCCTGGGTCATGGCAGCCCTTGCTCCAGTGTGGAGCTGCGACACAAGGTGAATGGTTCTGGAGCATTTGCTCTGCTCAGGCTGGGGCATGCAACAGGGTGGTCACAGGAAACCAGTCAGCCAGCAGTGCAGTTTCAATCTGCCCTGCTTCAGGAGCAAGCAAGCATCCTCGTGCTCCTCATGAGCAGAATCCAGGCCTCCCATCACCCTTCTGTTAGTTCCACCAGCCCCCCAACCTGCCAAGAGGGCTTGTCTTCCCTTTGTTGAATCCCAGGGCTGGGGAGCCCGAAATGTAGCTTGAACTGTTCATTCCTCAGGGGCGGTCTCCACTGTGTAATCTCTCTTTTCCTCTGAGTCTCTTCCCAGGGGCACAGGTCCCAAACTGATCACTTCTCTTCCCTTCCTACCTGATTCCACATATATCCTTCTTACAGCCTTGGTTGTACAGAGGTCTTTCTGCCAGTTTCCAGTTAGTTTTCAGTGAGAATTGTTCCATATATAGATGTATTTTTGATGTGTTCATTGGGGAAGGTGAGTTCTGCATCCTCCTACTCTGCCATTTTGATTCAAGTCTCTAGAATTCACTCTTGGTTTTGTACCTTCTCTGGGTTTGGACAAATGTATAATGACATTTATCCACCACTGTAGTATCATACAAAGTATTTTCATTGCCCTAAAAATCCTCTGTGCTCTACCTATTTATTTCCTCCCCACCCCATCCCCGCCATCCCTGGCAAACACTGATTGTTTTACTCTCTCCATAGTTTTGCCTTTTCCAGAATGTCATATAGTTGGAATCATACAGTATGTAGTCTTTTCAGATTGGCTTCTTTCTCCTAGTAATATGCATTTAAATTCCTCTGTGATTTTTCATGGCTTGATAACTCATTTCTATTTAGCACTAAATAACATTCCATTGTCTAGATGTGCCCGTTTGTTTATCCACTCACCTACCGAAGAACATCTTGGTTGTTTCCAAGGAAGTGCTATAAACATGCATATGCGAGATTTTGTGTGCACATAAGTTTTCAATTTCTTTGGTAGATACAAAGGCCTGTATTGTTGAGTGTACAGTAAGACTATGTTGGCAGTTTTTTACAAAACCAGACAGTCTTCCAAAGTGGCTGTACCATTTTGCATTTCTACCAGCAATGAATGAGAGTTCTGTTGTTGCATATTCTCGTCAGCATTTGGTGTTGTCAGTTTTGGATTTTGTCCATTCTAGTAGGTATATAGTGATGCTTCATTGTTTTTTCATTTTGAATTACCCTGACAACATATTATGTGGAGCATCTTTTCTTTTCAATTTTTATTTTTATTTTAATTGTTATTAGAATATAGTTGATTTATAATCTTTTGTTACTTTCTGCTGTACAGCAAAGTGAATCAGTTTTATATATATATATATATATATATATATATATATATATATATATATATATATCCACTCTTTTTTAGATTCTTTTTCCATATAGGCCATTACAGAGTACTGAATACAGTTTCCTGTGCTATACAGTAGGTCCATATTAGTTATCTATTTTATATATAGTAGTGTGTATATGTCGGTCTCAATCTTCCAATTTATCCACCCCCCTTCACCCCCCGGTAACCATAAGTTTGTTTTCTACATCTGTAACTCTATTTCTGTTTTGTAAATAAGTTCATTTCTACCATTTTTTTAGATTCCACATATAAGTGATATCATAGGATATTTGTCCTTCTCTGACTTACTTCACTCAGTATGACCATCTCTAGGTCCATCCATGTTGCAGCAAAGGGCATTATTTTGTTCTTTTTTATGGGTAAGTAATATTCCACTGTGTGTGTGTGTGTGTGTGTGTGTGTGTGTGTGTGTATGTATACACACACACACACACCCCACATCTTCTTCATCCATTCATCTGTCGATGGACATTTAGGTTGCTTCTATGTCCTGGCTATTGGAAATAGTTTTGCAATGAACATTGGGGTGCATGTATCTTTTTGAAGTATGGTTTTCTCTGGATATATGCCCAGGAGTGGGATTGCTGGATCATATGATAGCTCTATTTTTAGTTTCT
Organism: Balaenoptera musculus; assembly: GCF_009873245.2. Lineage (NCBI taxonomy): Eukaryota > Metazoa > Chordata > Mammalia > Artiodactyla > Balaenopteridae > Balaenoptera > Balaenoptera musculus. Next base: position 98,449,627 of record NC_045806.1, read on the forward strand.
TAAGGAACCTCCATACTGTTCTCCATAGTGGCTGTACCAACTTACATTCCCACCAACAGTGCAGAAGGGTTCCCTTTTCTCCACACCCTCTCTAGCTTTTACTGTTTGTAGATTTTTTGATGATGGCCATTCTGACTGGTGTGAGGCGATATAACTCATTGTAATTTTGATTTGCATTTCTCTAATAATTAGTGATGTTGAGCATCTTTTCATGTGCTTTTTGACCATCTGTATGTCTTCTTGGAGAAATGTCTATTTAGATCTTCCACCCATTTTTTGATTGGGTTGTTTGCTTTTTTGATATTGAGCTGCATGAGCTGTTTGTATATTTTTGAGATTAATCCCTTGTCAGTCGCATGGTTTCCAAATATTTTCTCCCATTCTGTGACTTGTCTTTTCGTTTTATTTATGTTTTCCTTTGCTGTGCAAAAGCTTTTAAGTTTCATTAGGTCCCATTTGTTTGTTTTTGTTTTTATTTTCATTACTCTAGGAGGTGGATCAAAAAAGAAATTGCTGTATTTTATGTCAGAGTGTTCTGCCTATGTTTTCCTCCAAGAGTTTTGTAGTGTCTGCCCTTACATTTAGGTCTTTAATCCATTTTGAATTTATTTTTGTGCACGATGTTAGAGAGTGTTCTAATTTCATTCTTTTACATGTAGCTGTCCAGTTTTCCCAGCACCACTTATTGAAGAGACTGTCTTTTCTCCATTGTATATTCTTGCCTCCTTTGTCATAGATTAGGTGACCATAGATGTGTGGGTTTGTCTCTGGACTTTCTATCCTATTCCATTGATGTATATTTATGTTTTTGTGCCAGTACCATACTGTTTTGATTACTGTAGCTTTGTAGTATAGTCTGAAGTCAGGGAGCCTGGTTCCTCCAGCTCCGTTTTTTTTTTTTTTCCCCTCAAGATTGCTTTGGCTCTTTGGGGTCTTTTTGTTTCCATACAAATTGTAAAAATTTTTGTTCTAATTCTGTGAAAAATGCCATTGTTAATTTGATAGGGATTGCATTGAATCTGTAGATTGCTTTGGGTAGTATAGTCATTTTCACAATACTGATTCTTCCAATCCAAGAACATGGTAATCTCTCCATCTGTTTGTGTCATCTTTGATTTCTTTCATCAGTCTTTCGTAGTTTTCTGAGTACAGGTCTTTTGCCTCCTTAGGTAGGTTTATTCCTAGGTATTTTATTCTTTTTGTTGTGATGATGAATGGGATTGTTTCCTTAATTTAATTTCTCTTTCTGATTTTTCATCGTTAGTGTACAGGAATGCAAGATTTTTCTGTGCATTAATTTTCTATCCTGCAACTTTACCAAATTCACTGATTAGCTCTAGTAGTTTTCTGGTGGCATCTTTAGGATTTTCTATGTATAGTACCATGCCGTCTGCAAACAGTGACACTTTTACTTCTTTTTTTCCAATTTGGATTCCTTTTATTTCTGTTTCTTCTCTGATTGCCATGGCTAGGACTTCCAAAATTATGTTGAATACTAGTGGTGAGAGTGGACATCCTTGTCTTGTTCCTGATCTCAGCAGAAATGCTTTCAGTTTTTCACCATTGAGAATGATGTTTGCTGTGGGTTTGTCATATATGGCCTTTATTATGTTGAGGTGAGTTAGCTCTGTACCAATTTCTGGAGAGTTTTTATCATAAATGGGTGTTGAACTTTGTCAAAAGCTTTTTCAGAAGCTTTTTCTGCGTCTGTTGAGATTATATGGTTTTTATTCTTCAGTTTGTTAATGTGGTGTATCACATTGATTGATTCGTATATATTGAAGAATCCTTGCATCCCTGGGATAAATCCCATGTGGAGCATCTTTTCATAAGTCTGTTTGCCATCTGTATATCTTCTTTGGTGAGGTGTCTGTTAAGGTCTTAGGACCATTTTTCCACAACTTTATTGAGATATAATTAACATATATAATGTAAGTTTAAAATATATAATGTCATAATGTCATGTTTAGGTGCACATATATACAGTAAAATGATTATCAGATAAGGTTAGTTAACACATAGATCACCTAATATAATTACCTTTTTTATGGGATAACATTTGTTACCTACTCTCTTAGAACTTTTGAAGTCTATAATACACTATTGTTAACTGTAGTCACCATGCTTTACATTAGATCCCCAGAACTTATTCATCTTTTAACTGGAAGTTTGTACCCTTTGACCAACATCTCCCCGTTTCCTCCCACCCTCCAGCCCCTGGCAACCACCATTCTACTGTCTGTTTCTATGAGTTCAGCTTATTTTGATGCCACATATAAGTGAGATCATACAGTATTTGCCTTTCTCTGTCTGACTTATTTCATTTAGCTTAAAACCTACAGGGTCCATTCATGTTGTTGCAAATGGCAAGATTCCGTTCTTTTTCATGACTGACTATTATTCTGTTGTGTGTGTATATATATATATGTATATATGTGTGTGTGTGTGTGTGTATATATATATACTGCATCTTGTTTATCCATTCATCCATTGATGGACACTTAAGTTGTTTCCATGACTTAGCTATTGTGAAATATGCTGCAATGAATTTGGGGGTGCAGATATCTCTGGGGGATCTGGATTTCATTTCCTTAGACATATACCCAGGAGTAGTATTACTGGATCATATGCTAGTTCTGTTTTCAAGTTTTTGAGGAAGCTCCATATTATTTTCTATAATGGCTGTACAAATTTACATTCCCACCAATAGTGTATAGAGGTTACCTTTTCTTAACATCCTCACCAACACCTGTTATCTCTTGTCTTTTTTGTCATAGCCATTCTAACAGGTGCGAGGTAATATATCATTGTTTTAATTTGCATTTCCCTGATGATAAGTTATTTTTAGCATCTATTCATGTACCTGTTGGTCATTTTATGTCTTTTTTGATATACGTTTATTCAGGTCTTCTGTCCACTTTCTAAAATTTTTTTCTTTTTTGCTGTTGAGTTATATGAGTTTCTTTTATATTTTGGAAATTAACTCCATATCAGATAAATGGTTTGCAAATATTTTTTTCCATTCTGTAGGTTGCTTTTCATTTTGTTGATTGTTTCATTTGCTGTGCAGAAGCTTTTTAGTTTGATGTAATCCCACTCATTTATTTTTGCTTTTGTTGCTTGTCCTTTTTTGTGTCATATGCAAAATACTGTTGCCAAGGCTGATGCCAAGGAGCTTTTTTCCTATATTTTCTTCTAGGAGTTTTATGTTTTCAGGTCTTACATTTAAGTATTTAATCCATTTTGAGTTAGTTTTTGTGAGTGGTATAAAATAGGAGTCCAGTTTCATTTGTATGTGGATTTCCAGTTTTCCCAGCATTTATCGAAGAGAGTTACCTTTTCCCATTGAGTATTCTTGGCTCTCTTGTCAAAGATTAGTTGATTGTATATGTATGGTTGTGTTTCTGGGCTCTAGATTCCATTCCATCAGTCTTTGTGTCTCTTTTTATGCCAGCGCCATGTTGTTTTGATTATGATAACTTTGTGATATAGTTTGAAATCAAGAAGTTCGATGCCTCCAGCTTTGTTCTTATTTCTTAAGATTGGTGTGTCTATTTGTGGTCTTTT